>NC_051063.1:80001271-80031271 GCF_004664715.2 Peromyscus leucopus | reverse complement strand
CCATGATGTTCTGCCTCACCACAGTCCCGGACCAACAGAAATGACCTTTCCTTGTTCCTGTTTATTGTCTCCAGTGTTTTGTCACAGTGATGGAAAGTGGATTAACACAGGTAGTGAGACTCCAAGCTGATCTCCTGCATAAGCTCTTAGTGTTTTTAAACCATTAAGTACACTAGACTTGGGTCAGTGCTCTGTAACCTCTGAGACGCTTGGGGGTAAAAGTCTGAGTGAATACTGAGAACTCAAGGCTATGACCCATGCCAAGTACAAAGGAAGAGAGAGGAGAAAAGATCTTTGTTCTAACAGTAACCTCTTGCTCATGAAACTGGCCTCTATCTGTGCAAGTGTCAGAACATGCATTCTGGAAGAAAGGCTGAGTTTTGAAAGACACCTGAGAGCAGGGGAGTTTTGTGACCTTGTGGTATGCCTTCAAAGCTCTTTATCTCATAAGAGTTGTGTCTTCCCAGAGTGGGATGGAGGGAGATTATGCTGAGAGCTTCAATCCCTTGTACCTTATTCACCAATGACTCCCCAGATCCAGTCCTGGATAACTGTTAGTGACTGAATAAGTCATCCATCCATCCATCCATCCATCCATCCATCCATCCATCCGTCCGTCCATCCTTTCAACCTTTCATCAACTTTACACTTCCTCATTCTTGTCTGCCTGTGTTATCATAATCTTATCATAAATTCATTCCTGACACAGACTATTGCTTGGGCGGTATTAACTCTTACCATGAACTGTCCCTGGAGACAAAATGAAGTTGCTCACTGATTGCTCACTGTGGTCGCCTGCACAGGTCAATTGGAAGAGGACCCCTAACTGCTCCCCACTTGGCTCTATGCCTGTTCTGAGAAGCTCATAGAAGCAGCATTTGACAGGATTAAGGTTTGATTTGATGCCACACTCAGTTGTGCCAGGCACTGGAGTAGCACTTATTGGTTTCTGAGGGGATGGAAAACAATTTAAGCAACTTCTCTTCTTTTCAGCCCAGACACACACCATTGCTCTGTTGACTTAGGAGCAGCTGCTGAAACTGAGCAGAGACGGGCGCTGTCTCTGAAATCCTTCTCTCATCTGTCTCCAGCTCATCATGGAAGCACTGCATGCAGCAATTAGGCACAAGCCTTCTTCACACCAACCTCCCGGTTCCAATTCCATCTGCTTCTTCCAAAGAAGAAGAATGAGGCTGGGGGATAGCATTTGTCCTTGAATCTTGGAAGGATGGAAGGCAAGAATAATATGTGGGGGTTTTATTTTTAAGGATGTAGCTTAGGCTGCAGAAACAGCTGGAAAACACCGAGCAAACAATGGGCATGAAGAGGTGACCCAGGAATTCCAGCTGAAACTGAGTGGGTGGCTGTACAGAGACACTGATCCAAATCAACGGGTTAGATGAACGGAAGGCTTTTTTTTTTTTTGGTTTTTGGAGACAGGGTTTCTCTGTGTAGCTTTGTGCCTTTCCTGGGACTCACTTGGTAGTCCAGGCTGGCCTCGAACTCACAGAGATCCGCCTGCCTCTGCCTCCCGAGTGCTGGGATTAAAGGCATGCGCCGCCGCCGCCGCCGCCGCCGCCGCCACCGCCACCGCCGCCGCCGCCGCTGCCACTACCACCCAGCCGGAAGGCATTTTTTTTAAAAAGTATTTCCACAAGGGGTTGAAATAAATACCCAAAGTCTGAACCATCCAACTTCTGAATAACAGAAATTTCCAGAATCAAGTAGAAATGTGGGTCTGAGCGTTGGAGAAAGAAGTGTCACATAACACTTAAACTCTTGAGTCAGCTCAGGTTTGAGAGTATGGGGAGAAGTGGAAGGAAAAGCCAGAGCTGCCCCCAGGTTTCGGGGGAATCTCCAAAGACAGACTTTTAGGTCTGTTATGCACTGGACTTAGTCCTTATCAGGATCCCCGCGGTCCAGTGAGATTAAGATAAAGGTATGTGGGTAGACAGTAAGTGCTGCAACACTCAATGAGCAAGAGACTTGAAGTTTGGGCAGTGCAAGTTAGGAGAGAGTGCTGGGGATGGGAGTAGTTTCTGTAATGGCGGCGGGGGAGGGAGGGAGAGGGGAGTGCATACATGTCCTACTCGTAAGCCTTCTAGGGAAGGAGACACCTAGAATAATTATTTTGGAAATGACACATGTTAGGTTGCTGGAGAGACACACTACATCTGGTTAAGAAGGTGCGTGTCCCATTGGTTTTGAAACCTGGAAGCAAATTGGAATCCATGGAAATGTCAGCTACTAAGCAAGCCAGGCGTCTTCAGAGGAGGCTCCTGTATTTAAGGCCTCTTCAAAGTTCACTTCCTTTACTCCTTTGAGAAAACAGAGCATGCCAGAGTTGTCCTAACTGTCATGTTTTTTTTTAAATAATTTTTTTTCATACAATGTATTCTGATAACAGTTTCCCCTACCTCCTCTCCTCCCAGGTCCTCCCCATCACTCCACCCACTCAATTCCATACCTTCTTTCTTTCTCTTTAGATAACAAACAGAACAAAAACAAAATTAAAAAACCAAGCAGAAATGATGAAAATCATAAAAAAACATATACATACAGAAAACCACACACTCACACAAAACAAAATGTATAACCACATGAAATTGGAAGCTATAATATACAAGCAAAAGACCAGTGAGGTTAAAAAAAAAAGCCTAAACAAAGCAATATGAGACAAAAGTCTACAAAATATCACCGAGCCTGTTTTGTATTGGCCATCCATCTACTGCTGGGCATGGGGCTTGTATACCGAGTGAAACTCAATTGAAGAAAAAGAACTTTTCCTTTGCAGGAGGTTGTCAGTTGGAGATAGCTTCTTATTTAGGGATGGGAGCTCATCCCTCCTCTCAGCACTGGGGCCCCATCTTGCATGGACCTGTACAAGGCCTATTCATGATGCCACAGTCTCTGGGAGGTCACATACACATCAGTCCTGTTGTGTCTGGAATACAGATTCCTCGATGTTATCCATCTCCCCTGGCTCTTAGGATCTCCCTGCCCTCTCTTCTGCACAGTTCCCTGATCCCCGAGGGGAGAAATTTGTTGAGGACATCCCAATTATGATCGAGTGCTCCAAGGTCTCCCACTCTTTGCGTGTTGTCCACTTGCGGGTCTCTGTATTACTTTCCATCCACTGCAAGAGGAAGCCTGTTAGATGATGGCTGAGCAAGACACTGATCTATGGCTATAGCAGAATGTTGTGAGGAGTCATTTAACTGTGATCTCCCTTTAGCACAGTGTTCTCAACGTTCCTAATGCTGGAACCCTTTAATACAATTCTTCATGTTGTAGTGACCCCCCCAACCATAAAGTTATTTCTTTGCTACTTCATAACTGCAATTTTGCTACTGTTGTGAATCATAATGTAAATATATGATATTCAGGATATCTGATACGTGACTCCCCAAAGAGGTCATGAACCACATTTGAGAACCACTGCTTTAGTAGAACACTAGTATTTGGTTTTCCCCCTTAGACTCATGGCCTATCCAGTCTCAGGTTCTTAGTTACCCAAGGAGTGTCAGGCATGGGTTCCATCTCATAGAGTGTGCTTTAAATTCAATCATATAGTGGTTGGTTACTCTCACAACATTTGTGCCACTATGATACCTTATGTATCGTGAAGCTACCTCCCATCTTTAGGATTGAAGATGAGCATGTCCAGATGTGTCTGTCTACCATCTTAACCTTTAGAACTTAAACTCTATGTCCATGAGATAAGCATGCTCAAAATTATGTCAAGCAGAGAAGCCAGCTTTTCTTCTTGATCTATGACCTTAAACTAACCTGCTCAGGCTATGATCAGTTAACTGATCATGCTCAGGGGCGTTCTTGTCCCTAAAGTACACTCCTGTAAGAGTGTACAGGCTCAACCAGTAAAATCCACACACTCTTCTCTTGAGGATGGCAGTCTTTCTGGAATTGGCTCCAGCGTGCTCTTCACTTGCTTCAGGTAAAAAACAAACAACTTTCTCCATTCCTTTATTTCTCAGTAATGTCTGGTTTTGACTTTGAACTCATCAAGATCCAAACCTGTGAACTTATTGCACTTGGTTAGCAGGATGTTTTGAAAACTACAACTAGCTCCTTACCTATGGAGAAAACATTTCAAGACCCCCTGAAACAAGAGATCATAACGAACACAGAAGTACCTCCTTTTCCCCACTCCGTGCCCTGAAGTATTGCCACACAGCACCAAAGGTAACCTGTGCTTCTGCACTTTACCACTTGGTGGTGCTTGGGTTCCCACCGTTGAGTAATGTAAGGCTTGAACACTGGATTTCTTCATCATTTGTATGAATGTGATTTCTTCATGGTTGGTGTGAAGACTCATAAGGCTCTAATGTAGTGATGCACTGGTAGCACATCCTGTGGAGATCCTTTGGACAGAAGGGTGACTGATATGCTGGGTGGGATGGGTAGAGATGGTGACACATTTTTGTCACTCCGCTTAGAAATGTGCCTAAGTTTAAACTCATGGATTGTTTACATCTGGGATCCCCATCTAGTGCCTTCAGAATGAAGCTGAGAATAGGTAACTAAACGTGTGAATTGCAATACTGTAGACAAGGAACACTGCTGGGACTAGTGTTCCAGTATTACCTCTAGTGAAGTGGATTTTAATTGGTTTTAGATGAACATTAGAATTGAATATTTATGAAGCCCATAAGGTACTCTGATGAATAGTGTGAGCCAAGACCTTCTGGGGGTGAATAACTGTCCAACACCAGGAATTTGAGTTTTTCATGTGTTTGTGGCCATGCAGCATGTTTCTTTACTGACAGCCTTTAATTCCCCCTGGGAGATAGGCAGCTTCTCGGTATGTGAGAAGCCTCAGGTACTTGGTCACTTGGGGTGTGATACTATACAAGGGCTCCCAGACAATGCAAATTTGGGGGTTGGGGTCCCTAATTCTGTCAGCTTTGTACCAGTAGATAGATGTACCGATTTCAAAGGTAAGACATTTTTGTCCGACTTGTACAAATATACCAGTTTCCCTGTCAATCAAGTTGGCTTGCTCTCTATGAACTGCAAATGTATGCATGATGATGGTGTGCACATGGAGCTCTCTTCCCTTGGGCTTTGTGTATGAACTGTTCAGCAGTTGGTTCACCCCAGTGCCATGAGGCAACTCTCTCAACCCTTGCTGTAAGGGACCTCCCAAACTCCTTTAGTTAGTCCCCGTCTTTTTCAAAGCTTTCTGTCTAAACACTGATTTTTACATGTTAAATAAAGTTGGTGTGGTCTGAAGGAGGAATCCTCTGCACATGGATGGTTTTGTTTTTGATGAGAGGTTCTGGACAAGTCTCTGGGTAGAGGTGATACCTGTAGTCTCACAGAGTTCAGAAGGAAGGATTCCAGATAAGGAACATCCTAGCAAAGCTCTTGGGGAGGAGACATGACCTTTTAGGAGAGAGGCGGTGTGGGCAGTGAGACAGGAAAGCCTGAAGAGGCAACATTAGGAGAGTACAGGCAGCAGCAGTACTTCAGTGAATGTTCTGGAATTTTCCTGCCCTTTCAAACTCACTGCTCTCTAGCTGTGTGCTATCAGCGTACTGTGTAACCTCTCTGCTACAGCATTCACCTGCCAAATATTGGCCATGGGCAACTCATCCCACAGGGTTGCCTGACAGGAAGCACAAGGAAACCTGGCATGCAAACACACAATGTCAGCTGTAAATTATGATGAAAATTTGATTTCATTCTCAGTGAAATAAGCAGTCCTTGGAGAATTCTAAGAAGAGAGATGGGAATTGCTTCAAGGCTAAGATGATGGCTATGGCTATTATATTAAGCACAGTCTGAATTGGTTAAGTGGAAAACCCAAGGTTCTGCAAAATGGCCATTGTGGTGCCTTGGAGCCAGGTGACAGTGGCTCTTTATTCCACTTTGGTTACTTAGAGCTACTTCCTACTCTGAACTAAGGCCCCTCACTGTTCTTGACTGCAAACCAAAGACAGCAGGAAATGAGGCAGAGAAATATAGATGGCCAGATCATATAAGGCGTTAACTGCCATTCTAAGAAGCATAGGCTTTCCCATAAAGGCAGTGGGGAGTCTTTGGAATGCTTCTGAAGCAGGGGAATGAGGCAATCAGATTTGCATTATCCAAAGCTTGCCTTGGTGCATGTAAAAGGTGATAAGGAAGACACATTTGGAGCACCAGAAATGAGTGTCATTGGATAGGTGACTGCATAGTGACATTAAGTTCTTGGAGGAAACCAACTAAGATTGGACCTGCATTTTGCTCTTCTGGTGGTGTATGGGGACTTCTAATCTAGGGTACAGATTGTAGTGTAGCAGTGGGCTGAACTTGCTGGAGCCTGGAGAGAAACACCTCACATGAGGCTGGCTGGGAGAATTTCATCAGGCAAAAATGTCGCAACTTCATCAAAGCTGCTGGAAATAATGCTAGACACCTGCTTGATTCTGCACTAGGGTCACGAGGTGTGGCAGCTCATGGGCCCCAAACAATGCAAACACGTTTTGTTTGACCCTCTCTGTATTTAAAAACATGAATTAGTTTCCATGGCAATTTCACATTAACACTTGAATTTTCCTGTACAAACACTCTGGCTGACCACGTCAAGGCTCCTTCCCATGGGCAGTCATGCATCACAGATAGGAGGCAATGGTTCCTGATCTCCAAGTCGCCCATCTACAAATTCTCCTACAGTTTCCTCTTCCTCCAGGCACTGAGGAGGGCTGCGTGCTTCTAGGGCAAGCTGTGTCCACATGCACTGTAAAGAGAACTGAAGTCAAGGGAAAGATCAGAGGGACCTGGGAGTTGGACTCCTGCTTGTCGTTTGTGCACAGTCCTCCTCAGTGCCCAGGCTCCACACTTGGTGATGCCCTAGCTGTGGTCCCTAGGGTCCACTTCCCCTAGGAGTTCTCCTCCCTCCCTCAATTTCTACCACTTCTTGTGCCTGGCTTTCTGGCCCTGGGAATAATTGGGTCTGAGCAAGCACTGCCTCTATAAATATTAATTTGGATATGCTTGGAATACTCTGCTGCTTTTAGATGAATTGCTAACTAGCTTTCTAATATGGAGCTTCTTGACAAGCACAGCCAGATCTCTCTGCTTGCTGCCTCCAGCCTCAGTCGGGTGGGGGAAGGTAGACACACTGGAAATCACAAAGATTTCTTTTAAGAGGTGAATTTTATGTGGCTCAGCTCTGGAGCTGCAGGCACCTTCCGACCCTTCTGAATAGTCTCAGTAAGATAGTACTACCCTTCTTTGTCCAAAATTCACTATCAGGAGTGTGGGCTTCTAGCAAGCAACAGGTCATAATTAGGGCCTTGTTCTGCCACTTAGGAAAGGCATGCCTGAGGTCAAGTTACTTAACCTCTCTGCACCTGAAGCACCTCATCTGTAAGATGAAGGTGGTGATGTGTGCTGCCTATGGTTGTCATGGAAATCAAATCAGCTAGCTTATAGGTCATTCTCAAAACAGGTCAATACTATTAATGAAGAAGGGGGATTTTAGAGAGACCTTGGAGAAGCCAGTGTGTTTATTACTTTATATTCTTTGTATGTGTTTTGTGTGAGTGTGGTATATATATGTATATTTGCATACATGCATGTGGAATCCAGTGGACTGTGATCCTTTATCACTCACTTTTTAAAGCAGGATCTCTCACTGAAACCATAGCTTACCCATTTAGTTAGTCTGGGTGGTCAGTGAGCTCCCTCTGACTCCTACTAATAAGGTTATTGGCAAACATGACCAGGCCTGTTGTTTGTTTGTTTACACAGGCACAAGGTTTTCAAACTCTGGTCCTTATGCTTGTGGAGCAGCTGCCCTGCTTCACTGACCCCTCTTCTCTGTCCTGCCAATGCAGGAGATGGTGCTGATCAGCTGTATAGACTTGAGAGCTGTTGCTGAAAGGTGTGGATACTAGTCAAGGTAGAAAAAGCTCCACCACAACATTGGACCAGCTCAGTCATAACTATATTATTGCTTTCTGGATTTTTTTTTTTGGTTTTGTTTTGTTTTGTTTTGAGATAGAGCCCCAATATGCAGCTCAGGCAGGCTGTGAACTAATAATCTTCGAGCCTCAGCTTCCTAAGTGCTAAGATAATAGGCATATGCTACCACATCCAACTTCAGTTGTATTTTGGAGCAGCAAATGTGTGTGCTTGCTCACTCTCCATTTGCACACTGGAAAAACACCCTGAGCACCATGATGCAGCAGGAAACAGATACAGCCCTGGTATCCTCCATGGGAGACATTTCTTGCTGGGAGCCCCTGGAGTCTAGTGGTTAGTGGTTCAGACTTGGGACTACAGGGGGCAGTAGCCCAGCATTATGTGACTTGTTGATCTTGGGCCAGTGATCTCAGATCAAAACAATTTAATTTCTTTTTCCACAACATGGGAACAATATCTCCCCACCCAAGTTGGATGTATGCAGCTTTTGATTGCCTTGCCTGCTAAGTTTTGTTGTTTAAGGTTCAAATTCAACAGACTAACTGATACAAACTTGTTTCATGTGCTGTCAAATGAACATGAGTGTGGGTGTCCTTTTCTGAAAGGAATGCCCTTCACCCAGCAAATGTCAAATTCTGCACTAAGCCCAGTGTGTAGCATGGGCAGCCCCTCCTAGAGCTCAACTTTGCTTGCTCTCTGTCCCAACTTCAGATCTTCCTTCATTTCCTGGAGTGAGTGGGCTGGTGAGGAAGGGGGTTGGGCCACCAAGTTCTCTTTGTAGTGATCTACTCCCTTCTGTCTCCCGTAAGGGCAGTGAACTAGAGCCTCAGCATTCCCTAGGAACTTGAGCCAGATGGGATATTCTTTTGTGGCTCTGTGGAATCCCAGCTCAGGAGTCAAGAATAAAAGCCAAAGCTGTTTCTGGCCATGGCATGCATGATAGTTGATCTTGATTGACAGATACCTAGAATTAGTGATTTGTGTCTCTGAGTGTGCCTGTGGAGCATTTCCCAAGAGAACTGGCATGTGGGGCAGTAGCAGAGAGGAAAAGGCCCACCCTGAATGTGGATGGCATAATCAAATAGGTTGGGAACCCACATGGAAAAAGTTGTGAGTAGAAGCCAGCACTCACATGCAAACTCCACTCTTCTTGAGATAGTACTCATCACCCAAGGGCATCAGACTCCAGTTTCTTCAGCTTTCCAGTAGATCTCCAAGAAGCCTCCAGACCTTTAGACAATAACTAGGACTATATCAATGGTCCTTCTTGTTCTGAGACTTCCAGCTTGTTAAAGTTACCAGGTTCTCTATCTCTCTGAGTGTCCAGCTGACTCAGCCTCTCTTCTGTAAGCCAATCCAATTCATAGATAGATGGATAGATAGATAGATAGATAGATAGATAGATAGATAGATAGGCAGGCAGACAGACAGACAGACAGACAGGGAGATAGATAGGGAGATAGAGGGAGGTAGGGAGATAAACAGATATATAAATACAGTCTATGGTTTTGTTCCTCTGGAGAACCTTGCAGCATGCTTTGCAAAAATCTTCTAGACCTGTGGTTCTCAATCTGTGAGTCACAACATCCCACAAGAGTGTATATCAGATATCCTGTATATCAGATATTTACATTACAATTTATAACAGTAGGAAAATTACAGTTATGAAGTAGCAATGAAATAATCTTTGGTTGGGGGCCACCACAACACAAGGAACTGTATCAAAGGGTCGCAGCATTAGGAAAGTTGAGAACCACTGCACTAGACTGTCAATTCTGGTAGTGCAGTACAGTATTACAGGCATAGGCACTGATGTAAAACTCATTAGTTGCTTTGCCATGTTCTGGCTACATGATCTGTAGAATCTTACTTAACTTTGAAACTTATTTTCACTGAGAGCAGCTGAGCTTTACTTTGAGCTCAAGCAAACAAAAGCAGTCAGTTGGCAGGAGCCGCAGAGCAAGCACTTACAGAATGCTCAGTGCTGTGTGTTACCTGGGCACTCCCATTCCTCAGACTCCATGGTGTCCTTGGCTGGGAAGAGGCCAGTGCTAAGCCTGAGATGAAGGGAAGCGTAATGTGATTGGTGGTGGAAGGACCCTACTCCATGCAGGATAATCCACACAGGTGAAATCCCTCCTCTGCAGTCATGCACAAATGTCCATGCTATCTTTGGCTTTGGCATGTGTGATGCAATGATTTTTTTGTTTTGATTGAGAGATAATCTGGTTTTATTGTTATTGGCAATACTGGTATCACTGATGTTATCTGTACTGGACTGTAGACAGTCCTGGTGGTGAATTGGGGTTGTGTAAACTCTGGTTTTCACTGAAAGAGCCCCAGCATGGGGAGAGAGACTAGGATGGGATAACTCTGGGAGAGAAAGCTGGCCTGGACCAGAGGGCTGTCATCATTTATATGTGTCCTTTGTTCCAGGAGCAGTTTCCATAATGAGCTGCTAATTGTTCTTTGAAGACTCCTGCCCCTTCCTTGACCTGACTCAGACAGACACTACAAAAGCATCTTATACAAGCCCCAAGCTACACAAGCTCACACAGGCTAGAATGCCATGTGCCCTCTGGGTGTGATTATCCACTCTTTTTAAGGCAATTGGGAAAAACCCAGGCAAGAGCAGTCTCCAAGGCAATCACACTGCCAGAGGCTGGGCTGCTCCAACAGTCTCCACCTGCTATGAAGGTTGAAACTGCTTCTTTCTGTGGATGCCCAGGGCAACCCAGCTGGCTGCACCCAAAGGCTGATT
Organism: Peromyscus leucopus; assembly: GCF_004664715.2. Lineage (NCBI taxonomy): Eukaryota > Metazoa > Chordata > Mammalia > Rodentia > Cricetidae > Peromyscus > Peromyscus leucopus. The sequence continues at coordinate 80,020,578 of NC_051063.1, read as the reverse complement.
TTCAGGACAAAGAAGTCAGGTGCCTTCAGATGCCTCTGGTAAATCCACCATAAGTTAAATATGCACTTATTACACCTGATATACTAAACTGCAGAGCTTAGCCTGGCCTCCCTGAAATGTACTCAGAACACTTACAGTAGCCTGCAGGTAGGCAAGATTGTCTAGCACAAAGCCCATTTTATAATAATGCATTGAACACCTCATGTAATTTATTCAGTTCTGTACTGAATGTAAAAAGCAGAATTGGTGTGTTGTATGCTTTCAACCAATTCTAAAGTGGAAAATTTGTAAGAGAATCATGGTAAGTCATGACTGTCTGCATTTTTCTCAAGAAGAATAGGACCAAGAATAAAGTGCTAGCCATTTTTGCTCATTTTATCAGACTTTGAACTCAAAGAAGCTAGGACTCATGTCTGTCTAGTTGGTATCTGCCTCTACAGTGCTCAGCATGTAGCAAGTACTTGTAAGTACCAGATGGATGGATGAGTAAATGCAAGGATGGATGGATGAATGTGTGGTTGAGTGAATAGGTGAATGTATAAATGTGTGGATGAATGAGTGAATGAATGAGGGTGTGACTAGATGGGTGGATGGATGGATGGATGGATGGATGGATGATAAATAGATTGATGTTAATATAGTTGGGTAGATGGATGAGTAGGTGGTTGGTGGATAAGTTTCTATGTATCTTTGATATCACCTGACACCCTCAGACAGTTATAGCCTAGTTCCCAACCTATTCTTCTAAACTCAGAGGTTTGACAAAAAAGTCATTCCTTGCCTCATTCCTATCTATTTCTATCTAAGTGGCTGACACCAACCCACACTTCTCATCACTAACTATGAGTAACCTAAAAGTCCTTGGTTATTCTTTCCAGAATCCCATTCACCCACACTTATATTCTGTACATAGGCATCCTCCAACTGCAACAATCCTCATATGTCACACACTCAGTGTGAGGACACACTTCTTCCCTATGGCACAGTCCAACCTGTCATCAGGCCAACAGCCTCACATGCAATGATTGAGCAATACAGTTTCCTTCCACCTTGTGGCTCAACCTCAAGTCTTACACTCTAAAGCCAGATACTTAAGCTATGAATAAGAAGATTGAAACAAGGATCTACTGAGTAATAAGGGGCTAATTTGAACATGGCATACAGTTTATTTTCATACATTTCATGTGCCAGGACCATCATCATGTGACCCCAGCTTAAAAGTAAACAAGGCAGGAGCTACACCAAAGAAATAGGGTTGGCGAGCTTGTCTGAAGTTCACTGAAGAAGTCAATTTATATTGAATAGACTCAGTTATTAGGCATTGGAAGAAAGAGTTTAGTAATTGTGGAGAGATGGAATATCATGAATCAAGGGTCAAAGCTTTCTTAGACTCTCTTTAGTCTCTGTCATTAACTTCACCATCATCCTTTGGATCAGACCTATCATCCTCATGACTCCTAAATAAGATACTGGGATGAGTAACTAAGCTCACAGATCTCTATCAATGTGTTTGTTAAATACATTTATTTAGGATTTTCTTCTATTCTCTTTCAGGGTGGACAATGTCATTCATGGCAACATGAATCTATTCCTGGCCCAGAGTCCCTCCTATTTAGTTATTTGTAGTAGTTCAGAGGCCAAAACACCTGCTCTGTTTCTCCTCATTAACCTTTTGTAAAGTTGAGGCCACACTATTTTCTTACAGTTTCCTCTCTTGATTGGTTCTTATTCTGTGGTTTATTTACAGACACACATAACTACACACACACACACACACACACACACACACACACACACACAGAGAGAGAGAGAGAGAGAGAGAGAGAGAGAGAGAGAGAGAGAGAGAGAGAGAGTCTATACCTGTATACATCTTTTGCACACTGTATTTTCTCTAGTCTAGTTCTCAATCAAAGGCTGAGACTTGGCTCCCAGGCATTCTTCAGAGGAGGAAGGTTGAAGAATCACTGGGGAAAGACCCCACTGAGACACCCAGACCCTACTGCTTCATCTGTGAGCGATAGGAGGAGCCCTGGTTATCATGGAAGCTGCAGCTGGGAGTGAAACATGTGAACACTGGCTGGATGGCCACTGATGCAAAAATTCCTGAGTACAATCGGGGTGGGAAATAGACTGTGTTTAGCAACCTGCGCCAACACTGAAGATCAGAATGGCCTGTCTGCAATGGTGTATTGCAGTTGGCTGTGACAGTAGTGGGCCAGCTCTGGATGGAGAGAGCAGTACCAGGTCTGGGTGCAAAAGGGATCAGAGCGTTGGTGCAGCAGGGAAGGAAGCAGACTCACTGACCTGACTGGGAACTCATTTGACAGTCTCAGTCTTTCCCCATCCCCTTCAGATTTGCCAGCTGTTTCCTGATTGGTCCCATTTTAAACATCATTTGCATACACACACACCCAGCCAATCAGAGCTCCCCAGGCTCTATATAACAGTGTACACACAGCCGTTTTTTGGCCACTCTGCTCACAACTGTCTCCCAGGCTCTCGTGGAGGACCTTGGCTCCTAAGCACTCATCAGAGTGCTCCTCAAACCTTCCTGCAGATTGTCCTGCAGGAGACCTACCACAGGCAGGAGAACACACTGTGACTCCAGCTGTTTTTGCTCCACACAGCTTCTACTTTAAGATCTTCTGTTGCCTGCCCTAACTTCCAAGATTTGCTGTCTTATCTGTAAACAGGGGTACTCTCCCAGCCTTTGAGAAGTGCTAGAGTCTGGAGGTCAGCGACTCCTGCACTTTTCATTGGTGACCTCTTTCTGAAGACTTGCTATGTGAGGGTCTGTGCTCTGCCAAGAACACTCAGTTTTAATACCTGCAGCCCCTGTTAGAATCCTGCTGCCATCAAGGGTCTCAGTTTCTAATTCCATTCAGGTTTCTTCTTTCCCTTTTGGAACTGTTATGGGTAAAAACAAAATTTCCCCTTTGTTTGTTCACCCTTCACTGTCTGCATAATCTGTTCTTGGAGAGAGGGCAAGACAAGAGCCCAAGATAGGAGAATTGACTCTCAATCCTTTCAAACTCTAAATCAGAGTGATTGCATTTAGGTCACTTCAAGAGCATGGATGGGGGACTTTTTACAGGAGCATGGATGACTCAAAGACAGCTATATCATGGGAAAGCCCACCCCTGAGACTCACATAGCATTTACATCTCTAGAGCTCCCTGCATGCTTTTCAGAGATGTAGCCTGACCCTTCTGTGTTTTCTCAGCAGTTGTTACTTTTTGCATAACTTTGTGAACCCTGGAACTTTTGCTTACTTCCTGGGTCTTGTACGTTTTACTTTCTGAGTCTGAAAGAGCTTCCTTCTAGGAGAAAGTGTTTCAATTTAGAGGAAGTAGCTGCACAAAAGGCTACTTATGCCGATGTATATTTCCACCTGTCTTGTGGGAGAGTTCTATCTGCTTTGTTTCTTTGACATCGTTTAATATGATCAGCCTTTAAAGTTTGCTTTGTCTGATTTGTTTTTGAGACAGGGTCTTGTTATGTGCCTCAGGATACCTTCAGATCCTGCTGCTCAACTTCACCAGGCTTTGTCTTTTATGCTTTAACTGCCACTGTAGGTGCTGAGATGGCCACTTCCTACTGCTCTCTCAGGAAACCCCAACAGCCACAGTGAACTCAAATGGTATTTTTGCTCTGCTCTTCACAAGCCCTCTTCAATCCATTTTTCAAGCCACATCAGAGGGTCACTTCCCTATTGGAGCCCTGGACTGCCTTCTGGTTTTACTTAGGCATAAATCTGTGCTCTTACTATGACCTTCAAGTCTCCACATCTCTCTTCTCAACATTCAGACTTTAGCCTAAATAATGCCTCCTCCACAGGACTTTCTTGATCACCCAACTGAAATTATTTCTCCATCTATTCCCTCTATCTAGCCTATTGTGTTTTCTCTACACTTCTAACCACCATCTGCATTGTTTAGTCCATTGGCTCATCTGTGAACTATCTTTACCACTCAGCTGCAAAACTAAAAGCTTGGAATTGAAAGTTATGTGCATTGTGTCTCCTCTTGTATTCAGGGTCTAGTACCAGGTACCTTGAAAACTTTCTATGACTATTAGGTGAGTGATCTGCCTCTGCCATGGAGCTTGGTCGTGTGCAGCCCATAGTTCATGTTCATGTGGCCTTTTATTTTGGCTTATCACAGAGCCAATGCATATCTCAAGTAAATGCCTGACCAAGAATGGACTGAACCCACAACTTGACAGCTGTGTTTTCTTTCGAATCCTTCTGAGTCTCCTGGAAACATTCATTAACTTTCCAGTCCAATTCTGCCCCTGTTCCCTGAGAACAAACCCCTTCTCTATAGCTTCTATAAAACCTGCCTTCCAGGGGACTCTTGGGGAAGAGAGATTTACTCTCCCTTCCAGAGTCACCTGTGAGGGCAAGAAAGGTATTGCTATTATTTTATCCATTTTTCACTTGGATAACCTGGGGCAGGAGTTAATGGAATCTTTCTCTGCACCTCCTATTGTGCCCCCCCTCCCCCAGATAACTGGAGGCCTCTGTTATGGACTGAGTGCTGAGACTGCATGCTAAGGGCCCTCTTCTTCAGTGCTCAAGCCAAAGCAGGGACAGAGAAGGCTGTTCTGAGTGCTCTGAAAGAAATAAGGCCTCTTCCAAGCAAGTTCTAGTGGCATAAAGAATTGACACCATAAAATAGGCAACATAGTCACAGCCTATAGGGATCACTACCAATTTGGAATGGCAGGCAGAGGTCCCCTGGGCAGGCAGCAGAGATCCCCTGGGCAGGTGGGATGGACAGGGTTGGCAGGCCCTGTGCTGAGAGGCCCTTCTTTCTCTCTCTCTGCCTCTGTCTTATCTGACTCCACGTCTCAGTTTCTCCCTCTCTGTTTCTTTTTCTTTCCCTCTTATTGGCCTCATCACTCCCACTGCAAGATTATGTGGACCTGTCCTCTAAAATGACAAAAATGATGTCTCCATTCCTCCCTAAAGAACACAAGCATCTCTGGAATGAAACTCTCTGAGATCTTACTTAAAACTATCTCTTTTCTGTGCACACATGCAAGTAAAAAATATGAATAAATACATTTGCCCTCCCCCACATACCTCTACCCACTTAGAGGAACTAGTTCTTTCATATTTGAACCCTTTCTATCACTGTTTCTCCCCGTTACTTAGGCCCAGGCCTCTGAAACAATAAAGCTTAGACTCTTCCTTCTGAATGTTTTGATTCTCTCTGTCTCTGCCATGTACTCTTTTTGTGTTGCTCAGCTTTGTGCCACTCTCACAAAACACCCAAGGTAATCAACTTTAAAATAGGAAGAACCTGTATTGATTTGGTTTAAGAGGTTTGGTCCACAGTTAGTTGGCTCTTCTATTTGTAGAACCATGGAATGGCAGATCATTATGGCGGTTAGTACATGGAGCACAGCTGCTCACCTCAAAGTGACCAAGGAGAAAAGAGTGGGTGGATGAGAAAGTCAATGAGTGTTTGGGTGATAGGTTTGATATATGGATGCATAGATGAAGGGATGGTTGCATAAAGGCATGTGTGTGTGGAGTTGGATGGGTGGTAGAATCAATCAACCCACCCACCTCTTCATGCCCAACGCCCTTATTTCCTTCTCTTGCACTACATACCTCCTATAGAAAGCAAATCTTTAGTACGTAGCTTTTAGGGGCATTTAAGTGCCAAATTGTAACACTTATTTCATCTTTGGTCTTCACACACTTGTGAGATAATGCTATTTGCCCACAATTCTACAAAGCAAAGCTTAATACATGCCTTTCTCTCTGTGGCTGTTCCCTTGGGGCACAATTCACAGTTTTGACTTCCATCACACTCTTTGAAAGTTGTCATTATGATTGATAGAAATAATAGATGGCTCTGATTTTTTGCCTTTGGTTATCTTTCCCATAGTGGAAAGGGGTTCAAAGGAGTATAGCAACAGTCCTATGCAGAAGGGCAAGGAGCCTAAGAACTGAGGCAAAGAGAATTGTATTCCTGCTGCACATCCATCTACTTTCCTTCAGGGACTTGGAACTCTTCATCTACAAATGGAGTTGCAGAGTATTCATCCTCTGTACACAACATGGGACCTTTGTTTGGGTCTTCACTCATTCTTCACTGACTAAGAAAATCCTAAACAGTAAAAGAACATCTTGCAGGATATAAATAAGTATCTTTCTGGTTCCAAGGAGCAAAAAAATCAAGAAGAGTACAAAATGCATGGCCATTTTATTAAATTGATTCATCCATGCATCTATCTTCCCATCCACCCACACACAAATCCATACATCCATCCACTCATTCACATGTTGATCCACCCATTAATGCACTTTACCCATCCATCTATCCATCTACACACATCCACTCATCTACCCATACACCTACCTACTCATCAATCTACCCTTTTATTATCCATTCACCCATCCATCCAACCACCCATGTATCTAACCATCCATCCATCTATCAACCCACTCATTCATATATTAGTGCATCTACTGACTCATATATTCATTCATCTATGCATCAAACACAAATATTTACTCATATATCTACCCATTGATCAATCCACTCATTCAGCCATCCACTTTTCCACATATTCACATCAACTACAAATCCACATATTCATCCATCCACCTATCAAACAAGTTATCTATCCATCTACCCATCCACTATTTTCTATTTCCACTTTAATCACTCTAGTCAAGGCTAGTCTTCAGTACACACTGTTGCCATCTACTTTGTTTCCTTGCTTTCATTCTCACACATTCTTCTAAAAACTTGTATTTTAGCTATTAGCTGGAATGCTCTCTTAAAAATACCAAACTAGTTCTTGGCTATCCCCATCTAAAAACCCTCATGTGGACCCTCACTCTTCCTATTGATGTGATCCTTTAACTCAAGATTCTTGATTATCTAAGCCCACTGTTCTCTCTCTGACTGTCATTTGATCACATTTTCCCCAGCTCCACTATACTTTAACCATTGGCAAAGTTGTTCAGTTCATTTAACATACCAATAATTCTATTTGCCTAAGTCATTCATCCTTATCTTTTATATTTCTGATTCTCATAAACATAGTCTGTTAGACACTTAAACAAGTGTTAATGCATGACTAATTAAGCCCACATCAACTATTATCACTCAGAGTGCCTAATAAGCCCCATCATAACTGGCTGACACTATCAATTCTGTATTTGTACAAATACTCCTTGTTTTCTCTTTCTTTTGGAGTAAATTAAAGAACTTCCACCAAAAATAACTTATTGAGAGTTTTATATTTATTGGTACAATTCAAACTATCACTAAATGCTTTGGGTTCAGAGCTCAATGGGGCTGTTTTATTACAGGATATAGCATCATTAGAACTTCCTAATATAAATAATGACATGATCTGTCCACAGTTCACCATAGGACACAGGAGCTTCTACGTAGAGAGCAAACTTTTTTTTTCTAAGAGTGGTAGATTTGACCTTGATCTGATAAGGTCAGGAGTTTAGATCCCTTGCCTCAAACTATATTTCCTTGTACTTGCTGATGCAAAATTCCCAGCTTCCACACTGAGCTTTCCATACTACTATCTTGGATAAAACAGGTATTCTCAACTCCTACTGAGTGTAGTAAGCTACTGTCTCCACAAAGTGACAGGGTAATTCTCAGTCAATGCCTTATAGGGATTCAGGTCAGTGTGTGAGTGGCTAAATTGATTCTCACCTTCTAAATTCTGAGTAGATGGGTGAACCAAAAACTCCCCTGTTTTGTTGAGGCTCCACCTATCCAGGCTGATGGCTCACCTCCAAGGTAGAGGTACATTCTCCTCTTTGGCCTCTAGGTATGAAGTGAATAGGAACATCAGAAGTGGCTGAGTCAAGGGAAGGTATCCCTTGTTCTTTCTATCTTTTGTTACAAAGAAAAAGAAATTTGGAGTTGGGGAATCCTGAGTTTTACCTGCAGCTTTGACCCTGCTTCCAGGGTGATATTAGCCAAGCCATTTTCCAACTTTGATCTTCAGCTTAAGGCCCAGACTTGCCATTTGTAAAGAGAAGCAGAACCAGCTATTCTAAGTCTGTGATTATCAAAGTGGGGATTATGTTTATCCAGGCTATGAGACCTGCCAATTGCTCAGTAAAATCCACAGGCCACCAGTCTGACAGCCTGGCCAAATGGCTGAGTTCTCTAATTATATGCAATTTTCATGTAACTCAGCAAGAAGCAGAATTGGTCTCTGAAAAAATTTGTCTATACTGGGGGCTTTGAACAAAAATGAATTTGTTTTCTTTTCCAATTTATTTCCTTTTTCCCAACCTTTCTTCTCTCCTCCCCCTTTTTCCTTTCTGTCCTCCATTCTGTTATTATCCTTTCCTTTCTTCCTTCCTCCCTTTCTTTCTTTTTCCATCTTCCCTCTCTCCCTCCCTCCCTCTCTCCCTTCCTCTCTCTGTTCCTTTCTTTCCCATTTTCTTCTCCTTACCTTACCAGATAACTATATACTAGCCTCATTTTCCTCCTGGATTTAATTCCCCCAAAGAAATAGGTTTGCTATGGTACAGGGAGAATGGAGAATATCACTCATTGGGGTTAGAAGGAGAGAACATAAAAGAGAACGGAGGATAAAGAGGGGATCAAAGAGAAGAGAGGAGAACATAGAAGGGACCCAAGGGTATAAGAAGGAGGGGGAAAGAAGAGAAGGAGAGATAAGATTAACTTCTAAGGCAAAGGCTCATATGATGGTTGTGCTGACAAGGCTAAGTTTGCAGGGCCTGCTGGAGACTTGCTCAGGCAAGGATGTTGGTCTTGGAAGGCAGAATTTACTTTTTTCTTGAGAACTTTGGTTTTGATTTTACAACCTACCCATCCTGTCCAAAACAGTGTCCCTTACTTGACACTAGCTGACTGTAGATCTTAGCATCTTCAAAATCCCTTCCCAGCAACACTTAGATTAGGATTTGATCGGGTAACCAGATGGTTTCATTTGGCAGGGTAGGCACACAGAAATAAAAACACAGCATCTGTATTCATTCAGGACCGTATTCAACACCTTCAGACTTCAAACACTGTCCATCAGGTACACTCTGGCTTGGATCTTCGCTGAGTCCTTCTCCACAGTGCAAGGAATTGCAGATCATGGATAGCAACCACAGCTCTGATCATCAGCCAGGGCACCCAGGAGCCTCTTAAGCACTTGACAGTCTAGGACCCTCAGTTGGGTCCTAGCATGTCATGGGGCTGAGGACGTGATCCCACTGTCTAGGTTGGGCTTCTGGAATCAGTACCAAGACCACTGAGGAAGGATTTCTTCTCCAACCAAATCCATGTAGATTAACTTGGTGCCAGCAGGAAGGGCAGAGTGTGTGGTGCTCATAACAAGGCTCTCACAGGGGACAGGGAGAGCTTGGCGCTCATCGACAGGCAACGTAGCAAAGGAAGACAAGGAAAGCTTCAGGTTGGGGGACAGCTGAGACCTGACTACAGAGAGCTAGAGAGGGTAGGGGCTTGTGAAGAGCCTCTTAGGCATGAGGTAACCTACACTGCAGTAGCTGTGATTGTAGTACCAGTAAATGCCCTGAGCAGCAGTAACTCCCTGACCTTGTGCTGTGTGCCAGAACTGTTGAAAGCACTTTAGATGTGTTAACTCATTTCATCTTCAGAAATGGGATGGGGTAGTTATCATTGCCACCCATATTCCATGTGTGGAAAAAGGGAAGCCCAGGGAGATTAGGTAATTCACTCAGGACATGTAACTAGTAGGCGGCTAAGCTATTTTTAAAACCTGGAAAGTGAGAGCCCAACTCTGGGCTGACAACCATGATACAGTACTATAAGAACACAGGCTCGAAAACCTGGAACCAACACATGGCAGCTCAGGCAGAAGATCATGCTGGGCAACAAGCACAGTAGTTCTATTTCAGATATTTTTCAAGACACCAAGAGCCTGGTGCAGGACAAGGTATGGCAAGAGCTTCTCTTCATTACTGCAGCAAAAAAGATCTAGTGCAAGTACACAGGTCACTAGCAGACGTGGAGCTAAGGAAAGCAGGGGGGTACTGGCGGTCCCCTAAAATTAGAGATCTATGAGACAAACTCAAGTTTTGATAAATTCTAGAATTTAGTCCCTGGTATATTTCCAGCTTGATGCTGACCCAAGATGAGGTCACAACATGGTGACTGAGAACTGAACTTTGTAGCCAAAATTCCTTGATTCAGACCCAGCCTCTAGGCCTTATTTGATGTGGGACATGACCCGGTCATTTCCCATTTGTGGACTCCAGTTGCCTATTGAAAATCAAGAGTCCATGCACCAAGGACAGGTCCCGGCTCCACTGCCTGGGGGTGGGAGGAGGGAGGACGGGGGAATCCCTGGCTGATATGTGAAATTAAGTTAATTATAAAATAAAAATATTTTAAAAAAGAAAGTGAAAATGGAAGTTTCCAAAAGACCGTCACTTCAGTAAAGGCCAAGAAAAGAAAATCAAGAGTCAAAGTAGAAAACCCTCTTCTTCTGATTATGAGTATTTAATATGATATGAATCCTCAGCCACTAGTTTCCATGTTGATTTCAGATGCTCTATAGTGCTTGAAAATAAATTCAACTCTTTATTTTAGTATGTCTGAAACCAGGTGAGTGCTTTCTTTAATAAATGCATGCTTTCATATGTCTGTATGTGTGTATGCTACACGATTGCAGGTGTCCCGAGAGGCCAGAAGTGGGCATTGAACTCCCTAACGTTACAGGCAGATGTAAGGTGCCTGACAAGGGTGGTGGGAATTGAACCGTCCTCCTCTGAAAGAGCAACAAGTGCCATTAACAGCAGAGCTCTCTCTCCAGCTCAAATAACGTTGTTTTTGTTTGTTTGTTTGTTTGTTTCTTTTTTGTTTCTTTTTCTGCCTTCTTTTCTTCCAAAGTGGATATAACCTTTGCCTGGCTGGCCAGGTGCACACAGAATGAGCAATGCTGGATGTGTTCAGCCTCAGCTCACCCAGAGTTTCAGGATCCATAGCTGACAAACCCATTTCTCAGTGGAACCCCACCCCCACCCCCAAGCTTCCCTAGGTTTATCTCTCTGAAGCAATCAGCTTACTTCCTCCCCTTAAAAGCTGAAAGTACTTAATGCCTCCATCAACACCTCTTCTGCTTAAATCCTTAGCCATTATGGTCCAGCTCCCTGCTGAGCCTCTTTTCTCATATCCCATTGAGATCTCCCTAACACCCCAATATCCTAAATTTTCTCCTTTGCCTAGCTTCAGGCCTTTGTGTTACCATGTGTATGTAACATGCTGCCTTTTCTCTCTTTCTCTCTTCTCTCAAAGGCTAACAGATTGTCATGTCCACCACAAGGCTCCCCAGCAGCAGCGGCTGGTGTCTACCTCTGGCCTCTACAGTGAGCTGTTTGCATCATGTGCAAAGTGGGTCACCGTCAGATGACTGGTTAACAGGGAGATGGTGGGCCATAGGGCTGACTGGCAGAAGCTATGGAGCTTGGCCTCAGCCTCATTTCCCTACTCGCGAGGGTTGAAATGAGAAGGTTGCTACCAGATTCAGCTTGGCTCATCTGCAAGATGGGAATGGCAACTATCCCTTAGGGCCCTTAATTGCTCTCTACTTCTACTTCTGCCCTTATAGTCTGTCCTCACCCATGCTGTGCCATGGCAGTTCTTTGCAAACTTAAATCAGGCATTACTCCCCTGCTATGAGACTCTTGTCAATTTTCATGTCCTTGGAATACCCATGCCCCAATTCCTCCACTAATTTCAAAATAGGCATTTGACTTCATTCTCATCGTCTCTTTATCACCCAATTGCTCTAGCCTCTTGGACTTACTTCCTGGATGGCCTCCACAAGCTCAGTGCTCTCAGTGCAGTGAGCTCAGCTTGGAAGTCTCTTCCCCAGAAATCTACTTACTCATTCACAGCTGACTTCTTTCCAGCTCTACCTGCCAAAATAAGATGCTCCTGTCCCCTCACTTCCTTTGCATTGTTAGCCATCACCTGCAGAGATGTTAAGCTGCTTTGTTTATTTATTTATTGTTTGGTTCCCTGCTCACAGCTATCCTGCAGAATAAATTTCACAGAGGTAGAGGACACTCACATTGCTTATTCTTTCATCCCAGGAACCAGAAACAAAAGTTCTTGGCCGACCCTGGGCACTTCACTTGCAATTATTAAGCCGCTGATTGAGCTTCAGCACAGTGCCTGGATCCAGGTGCCAGGTGAGTAGTGCATACACCATTGTTCTTTTTATTTTTACCTCTTCTTTCTGGGTCTCACATGAGTCTTCCCCGCTGGCTTGTGTTACTTCAAGAGCAGTGGCTTTGTGTTACTCATCTCTGTGTCCCTCATAGAACCTGGCACAGAGCAGGAGACAACCTTTATGTGTTAATGTCAAGGAGCTCTGCAGTCATTAGAGGAGAAAACTGAAGAACGTAAAAAATAAATAAAGGGAGTGGCTCCTTGGATGATCGTGTCAGGCTTGAGGCATCAGGAGGAAGAGAATGGAGGAAGTGGAGCTTAGACCTGATGCTCTCCCTCTGGGTTGGCACCTCAGATGTATGCTAGTGTTGTCCCTGTTCTGCCTGCCCCTGATCTCCCTTCCTGGTGGACAGCATCCAGAAGTTCCCCACACTCAGATGACTGGATCCCCTGAGGCTCTGAGATTCGCACACTCTTTCCTACGCTCCTTCCTATGCAAGTGTGAGTCACTCTTAGGAGGGAGCAAGCTGCGCCAAGCTCCAGCTTCGCCAGTGCCTGGGGACTCCTGCACCTGCAGAGCCATGTGTATTTTCTACCAACTCTTTGTCGTGCTGGGAATGTTATTAAAATGCTCTATTTATCAGAGTGAAAAAAAAATCCCAGCTTAAGCCAAACAATATAGGATCTAAAATACAGGCTGTGAATTTAATTTGTACGGCAGCTGTGGTGCCCGAGTAACAGGAGGTGATTTATGATTCCCTTGAGGGAAGTCAGAAGGTGAGCCAGACACCGACACCGAGGGGTAGTTCTTCCCTTACTCTTATTCTGCCTCCCTGGACTCTGTCTGTTCTGGGTCCTTGGGGGCAGTAGCTCCCTGAGTCTGTGCAGAGTCCAGCTGGTGATGGAGCTGGGGGAGCTGGGCAAGCATGGATTCTACCTTGAACAGTCATCTGGAATATCCCCAGGTGTGTGGATTCGAACAGAAAAGGAATATCTTGTAATAGGTAAGGGTAGTGGTGGTACTGGAAAAAGAAACTGAAATACAGGTAATGCCACCCCCTCTCATGTGTGACACACTTGCAACAGAAGTGATAGGATGCAGTCATGATGGCATCTCACGTTTATGATTGGCTATCGTGCCGGCTTCTGCCTAAGTGGGTCCATATCACTTTCCTCACTCTTCACAGCGCCTCCAAACAGATCCTACTATGATTTTCCTGCTGTAGATGAGAAACTGAGGCAGGCTCAAAGAGCTGGTCACACAGCCTGTAGGTGGCAGAAGCATTTAATTGCATGCAGACCTGTCTTAGAGAGCAGTGGCTAGATCCTGTAGGTGCTGGACACTTCTGCTTGAACTTGGCTGCATTCTAACCTAATGCTAAAATGGACTAACTCTGCTGGATAACTTGGGTGTTATACTGTAGCTGGAGGGCTTCTCTCCAGGTTCCCCAAGCCCCACAGTCCCACAATCCACTTATAAAATAATCACTCAGACGCTTATATCACTTATAAACTGTATGGCCATGGCAGGCTTCTTGCTAACTGTTCTTTCATCTTAAATTAACCCATTTTTATAAATCTGTAGCTTGCCACGTGGCTGGTGGCTTACCGGCGTCTCTACATGCTCTTCTCCTGGCGGTGGCTGCAGTCTCTCTCCCCTAGCCTTCCGCTTCCCAGAATTCTCCTCTCTCCTTGTCCCACCTACCTCCTGCCTGGTCATTGGCCATCAGTGTTTTATTTACATAGAGTGATATCCACAGCACTTCCCCTTTCTTCTTTTTTTAAAAAGGAAGGTTTTAACTTTAACATGGTAAAATTACATATAACAAAACAATTACCGAGCAAGAATTATAGTTACAATATTAAAGAAGATGTCCTATCTATCTTATATTTGGGAGTTTAAGGTTTTATATCTAACTTATCTTTTATCATAACTGAGGAAATTACAACTATCTAGTTTTCAACCATATCAAAGACCTGAGAAGGAACATAATGGTACCTGAGAAATGGTAGATGGATGTAAGCAACTTTCGGGAATCTTGCAAGAGTAGACCAAGACAGCTGGCAGCCTGGACAGTCACCTAATGTTTCTCAGCATTGTTGGTGCATTCAAATTGGCTACAGGCCTAGAGTATCTGACAGACCATTTTTAGAAGCAGGAATTTTAAGAGACCATCTTACCCTGTCTTGGCAGAGTACAGTGGTCGCTTTCCTTGTGTCCCGCTTGTCCAGAAAGGACAGCATTGCATTTGTACTGTCAGCCATCAAGGTAAGGGCAGTTCTTTGCCCAGTAGGCCATTTTGTGCCAAAAAGACAAACTTCCAAATGGAAATGTCTTAGAAGCCCAACATTCTCTCGGGATCAAATTGGTGCAGCCAGGAGCAATTGTGTCTCACGTCAACAGAATTCTAAGTTATTTAAATGCCATATTCTCCAGGTCTATGAAGTGTTTGAAGATTACCTATCTATCTGAAATATATCTATGTATACCTAGAAGACTTAACTAACATGGCTACAGATATGATTATCATAGATGACTAATTATTAATCTATTTTTAATTATCCATTACAATTTTAAATGAGTTACATAAACATAATACCTCAAACAAGAATAGAAATATATATATAGAGAGAGTATAACAAAATTAACTTCAAGTTTGTATCAACGAACTAAAATTTATACCAACGTAAAACCTTTTAAACATAAACTAAAATCTATACCAATGTAAAACATTTTAAACAAGTTGTTCTTTAAAAGTAGGTTCATTAATCTACCCTTTTATCTTATCATCTCCATTTCCTCCTATCTATCATATCCCCTTTTCTTTTTTAGAAAGAGATCACATTTATAATTAACCTGTTTTAAATAAAAATATTGGTTTTTCTCTGTCCCACACCATTATACTGAGCCCTTTCTCTGTGTGATCTCATTTCTTATAACTATCTGAGGATGTAGGGCGTATCCTTATCCCCATATTACAGATATAAAAACCGAGGATCAGGAACGTAGAGAGATGTGTCCTGGTCATCGGGCTCCAGAGGTAAAATGTCAATCATTGCAGTCTGTTCTTCACATGGACTTCAGGCATAGGTTGACACTCAAATATCAGCAGAACTTGGTTCTTTACAAACATCATTTCAGAACCTCTCTAAGAGTGCAGCATGTTCTGAAGCTGAATTATGTGGTGTGTGAGGGAGTTGTCTTAATTTTCACATGTATGTTGCTTTTGATGTTCATTTGTAGGGAAAAGATGTCAACTTGTCCATGCACTGGACTGTATAAACCTAAGAAAATCAGGAGTTTTCTTCAGCCTCTTCATTTTCAGCTAGGAAATAGAAAAACAAATCTACCACCTATAGCAAAGTGTCTTTACAAGTGCCAGGGACAGGGAAGTCCTGTGACAATACAGGGGGACGACAGGAAGGGAGAGAGACACAAGAGAAGAAAAAGGGAGGAAGAGGGAGGAAAGGAGAGACAGGAAAGGAATGAAGGAAAGGCAGAAGGAAGGGAGAGAGGAGTGAGAGACAAAGAATTGGGACAGGGAAACACATGGGAGAAAGTGAAGAGAGGGAGAGGAGTGGGAAGGAACCAAGGAAGCAGTAAATAAAGGGTCAAGGAAGGGAGGGGATGAAAGGATAGGAGGGTTGGAAGGAGGGAGCGTGGAGGAAGGAGGGAGAGAGAGAAAGAGGAGACATCACACTCTGGTTGTCTGAACATTTAGAAAGTACCCCTTCTCTGTACCAGAGGAAACACTGTTCAAAGCGAAGTGTGAGCACATCCTTTATTTTTCACAATAATTCGAGGAGACACAGTTAACATTGCCTCCATCCTGCAGATGCGGACACTGAAGCACAGTCAGGGTAGGCAGCTGCTAAGGATTTCTTTGCTAGTATTTGGCACAGCTAGGCTCCGGGATCTGTGTGTTAACAGTGATGGTCTACAGAGGAGCACAAGGCAGCACATCGAGGCTTCCTGACACAGGCTGATTCTCATGGATTGTGGTGGCCAAACTGAACAGAATACTCCAGACTAGGCATTTGATATTTACATAACATTGATTTAACCGAATTTAAGATTTCAGTTACATATGAGATTGTTATTAAGAAGACAAAGCCAGGCTCTTCATGTCTCCTGGCTTACCTCTATGGCCTTTTAACACACACACACACACACACACACACACACACACACACACACACACACACGGCACTGAGTGGGCCATCCCAAGTCCATGCACCAGTGAGGCAGCATAGGGAGGATTCAGGTCTGTTTTTAAAGTAATTTAATGTGCCTTAGAAAGGGACAAGGCTCTTGTGAATTGGTAAATGCTATTAATATGGTCATTTAGAGGTAATATGCAGGTTAAAAATAGAAGAGGGTCATAGTAAAAGGGGAACCATTAAGCAGCTAGGCTCCCTGGAAGTGTGCGTGCATGCTGGCAGAAGAAGAATAAGAACACTGGAGACACAGCATTGCTTACGCAATCCTGCAGAGTGAAACTTCTTGCTGTATAGGTAAGAAGCATCGAGGGAAATCCATTATAGTGCTTGCTCAAGAACCCAAAATGATGTGTCCTCTACAGAAAGCAGCCTGGAGATATCCCAAAGAGTTAAAAATGGAGCTGCCATATGGCCTAGCAATTCTACCTCTGTGGACTTACCCTGAAAAAAAGCAGTCAGGCTTCAGGGAGCATCTGCGTACTCATGCTCACTGCAGCATGGGCACCATATCCATCATGGCCAAGCGTGGAAATAACCCACTCACATCAGTATATGGCTAGGTTAAGGAAATGTGATAGATATGTGCAGTGGAACACTAGTCAGCCTTCAAGAAGAAGGGAAGTCTGCAATATGAGTTAACTTCAGGATAAATAAAATAAGCCTGTCACAGAGATGGAAACACCGCATGATTTCTAAGATCCTCAAATGGTCAAACCCATAGAACTGAAACTGTGGTGCCAGAGGCTGGGAGGTTGCGGGGAGTGCCAATCAAGCAGCAGAGTTTCAACTTAGGAAGAGTAAGTGCTAGAGAGCTACTGCAGGACACTGAATAGTCAACAGCAATGCCTTTTGCACACTTATTCATGAAGAGAATAGATCTCACGTTAAGTGTCCCTGTATTACTAAAATGAAATTTAAAAGTAGCTGGCCCAAGATCACAAAGTCTGAAATCAGCAAACTGGAGCAGCCTAACCCATGAGGAGTCCTCATATCTGCCACAGTTTCCCTGGTATCTTCCCCCTGCTGCACATGAACCTGAGCCCCAGAGCAAATATCACCCCTATCCACCCTTCCCTGGTTTCCTCTTCCTGCCAAGACACTCACTGAAATCTGGTGGAGTCACTAAAGCCTGGGAAGTATATTTGTTTAAATTGTCAAGATAAATTAACTTTTAGAGCCCCGTTGGAGTGGTCCTGCAAGCCTGGGCTGGGAGCTAGGAGCCATGAATATGCAAGTGCACGCAGCCATTGAATTAGCCTGCTGCAAACGTGTTTGGAACCAGCTGCTCATTTAATAATCTGGGACAACCACAGGAATAGACAACCAACCCACTCTGGCCCATTTGCATGGGTAAAGTGATAATTTTATAACACAATTGCAGCAATTAGGTTTCCCCAGACAAAGCCAGGAGAACACCGTTTGGGAGCAATCTTGGGTGTTGCCAGGCAAAGCCTACTGCAGACTCATCCCAGCTGTCAGACATAACAGCCTGCTTCCTGGAGATGCTGCCTTCTCCTAGCAAAATGGTGAGGAGTGTGGCCCCAGCAGGCTGGCAAAGCAGGTGTGAATGCCAGCAGGGCTGCTGTGGGACTCCTAGCTAGCTCGGTAACCTCTGAATTCAGATGCAAATGGGAAATGGATGACATGTCTTTAGTGGGTTGCTGTGAAGATCAAGAGGCATTAAAGAAGTACCATCCATTTTCTGTGTAAAAAGCCCAGCATGATGGCATACTCTATAAGCACAGTGCTGAGGGGCCAGAGGAAGGTGGGTTTCTTTAAGTTATTGCCCAGGAAGGCCTAGCCAATCAGGGATCTCTGAGTTTGGTAAGAGAACATGTCTCAAAAAAACAAGGTGAAGAGCCATAGATGAACATACTTGACTTTGACTTCTAGCCTCCACATACACACTCGCACACTAGTATGTATGTGCAACGCCATGCACATGTGCACACATATGTGCCATGCACACAAGCATGTGAACATTAAAAAAAAAAGAAAAGAAAAAAGAAAGAAATCAAGTGAGGATTCTGGACCTACCACCCTGACTCTGATCCTCTTCAGCTCCCACAATGCTATACCTTGGCTGTTCTTCTGGGAGATGGATGAGGTGTGAACAGGGCATCTCCTTGAGAAGCAGGCTGCAGCTTGTGGGTCAGGCGCCTGGTTCTGCTTCTACTCGAGTCCCTCTCAGGCCAGGGTTCAGTGCTGGTCTTGACTGGATCACTGATGCCATAGTTGGTGCCATCGTCCCCTGCCTTCTTTTTACCTGGCATAGAGCACGATATTCTAAGCCACAGGCTTGGCATTGGTGTAATGGGTCCTTTCTTTGCCCCATCCCCTTGCCTGGCAGAACCCCGCCCCCCATCTTAGAAAATACCAGGGTCCCTGTCTCTCGTAGTCCTTGCAATTAACAGCTCAATGGCGAATAGACAAAAGCAGGTCAGTGATGCTTCTCTACAATAAATCGAGAGAAATAAGGAGAGCCTGGGACTTCTGCCTTTGGTCCTTGGGTGCTGCTGGTTGATGGTGCTATGTCTAGAAATTATTGGGAGACCATGGTGACACTTAGTGTCTAGGTTTCCTTCTGCCTAGGGAACTTACTATACAGCAGTGATTAGTTGCTTCTTGACTGCATTCTCTTCTTCTGGCCCATGACATTTCAGGGCCTCTATTGTTCTTTTGCCATTTCTCTACCAGTATAAGAGAACTCGGAGGACCCAGAGGATAATGGAGCCAGAAGATAGACGAAATCTGTGTACCTGAAAACAGAACTGTCTCCCAGGGCTTCTCCTACTAATCCTCATTAGATTTTGATGCACAAGAAAAATATATTTAACTTCTTTGGAACTGTGTTTTGTTGCACTACCCCAAGATTCAAAGTTGTTTGTTTTAGTTGCTTATCACCCTCTTAATGAC
>NC_051063.1:79868211-80000771 GCF_004664715.2 Peromyscus leucopus | reverse complement strand
CCCACCATAAACACACACTCCGAGAAAGCAGGAATACAGGGATCCCTCTGACTCACATTTTTAAATTTTTGTAGTTAACATCAGACTTAATGGAGAAGGCCAGAACAACTTTGTGCTGAGAGAAGAACGGCATAGAAATGCTGCTCTGCATCCTGGGCAACACTCAGCGCTGTAGCTGTCACCAGAGCAGCAAAAAGGAGGTAGAGGATTTTCTTTTTTATTTCCTGAAAGAGGGCATCATATTCACCTGGAACTGTAGCTACAGTTGTGAGCTACCATGGGCATGCCTGGGAACGAACCCAGTTCCTCTAAAAGAGCAATCATGGTTCTTAACGCTGAATCATCTCTGGCTCAACTGGAAAAGGATAAGCATCCCTACTGGTAGAAAGAAAGACTTTACTACATAAAATATTCTCAAGGAATTTACAGAAAGATGACTTGAGCAAGTTATAACCACAACAGGCTAAGTCAATTATGCTGGTGTGTACAGGCAACAGACACATGGTGGGGGGATATAAATGCCATACTGTTTACAGTTGCAACAAAATGATCAAGTGATTTGGTAGACATCTGACAAAATATGCTTTAATCTGTGTTGTCTATCCACTTCTGGGTGTGGGGCCATTCAGCCTGCCAGGAAACCGCACCCTAAGGACTCTCCCTCCTAAGCCATCAACTGTCCACAGTTCCACAGTGATGGGTGGAGGCTGGGGAACACCCTGTCCACTCTGTGCTAGGAGGTTGCCTGGCTTGGCCTTGTGCAGTGCTCCTGTCACAGACAGAGGAAGAGATAGGATATAGAGAACATTAAGTTGAGAGGAAAGGAGTTTGGGGCAGATCTGGGAGGAGGTGGGGTGCATATGACAAAATACATTGCATAAAATTCTCAAATTTTAATAAAAATATTTTCAAATTACGTTCAATTTATATGTTCAAAGCTACAAAACAACAATGGAAGAAGAAGGTCCAAACAAGTGGAGAGATAATCTGTGTTTGTATTTCAGAAGATTAAGGAGGTAAAGACTTGAATATTCATCAGATTGCTATAAAGGCTTAATGCAGTTTCTACGAAAATTCAAGCAAAAGATTTTAGATACATGGAAAGAATTTTTTAAATTTATTTGGAGCTGCAGAGAAGGTTCAACGATTAAGAAACATGACTGATCTTTTAGAGGACTGGGTTCATTCCAGCAACCACATGGCAGCTCACAACTGTTTGCAGTTCCAGTTCCAGGGAAATCTGATGCCTCTTCTGGCCTCCCTGGCATTGCATGCTCAAGGTGCACAGACACATGTGCAGGCTAAACACCCATACACATAAAACAAACATAAAATTTATATGCAAAGTAAAAGTCATTAACCAGTTAAGTCATTCTGAAAATAAAAATCAAATGGAAGGGACTCCTGTGTCCAATGAGGACATTTATTGTATAAAATGAGCATTAGTTAGTCTGTGTGGTATTGATAAAGGAAGATGCGTAGCTCAGTGGAACAGAGTAAGTTACAAATAGCTTCACACAAAGAAGGTCAGTTTATTTTTTTTGACAAAAAAGGTGAATTAATTCAAGAGGAGAATCTTTGACACAAGATTCCAGAACAGCTAGAAAAACAGGCTAAAAGGAAAATTGACTAAATCTTTACTTTATACAAAGTTAGCTTAAAATGAGTCATTGACTTGAATGCATAGAAATAAAATTGTAAGATGTTTTGAAATAGCATAGAATTTCTGAATATAGAACTTAGTGAAGGAATCTTCTTAGTCATAATGCAAACATACAGATCATTTAAAAAACAAATCAATTCACTAGACTTCATTCATCAAAGTAAAAAGAACCAAGTAATAGGGTGACAAAGCCATGCATTGGGACAAAATATTTACAAACGATAAGTATATATATAACCAGGTACTAGTCGCTAAGGTGTATTTTTAAATTGACAAAGTGCAATAGTAATTTAAGAGTGCAGTTAGGACATGGACAAAAGGCAAAGTAGATATTGTGATGATCAGATGGGATCGATGGCCAATGAGCACAAGTGGAGGTGCCTGATGTCACAGCTGCATGTGTACATGTCCCTGTTGCTGTCACAAAACACCCACAAGAAGTGACTATCGAAGGATGGGTTTTATCCTAGATGCTGCATTAGCAGACACCGTCCATCATGGAGAGAAAGGCATGTGGTAGCAGTGCCTTCTTCTTGTGGCACCTTGGTGGATTAGGAAGCAGAGAAAGGGGGAGGCTAACGTGCTCAGCTGGCTCTTAGTCTGGGATCCTGCCCTATGGATGGTGCAGTCTACATTCAGGGCAGATCTCTTTCCCCTTAGTTAATCTCTCTAGTAAAATTTACAGGCTTATTCATCAATGCCTGTAAGGGCTTCTCCTCATCCAGTCATACTGTCAATCAAATTAACCATCATATTGGCTTTCTGGAAAGAACAAATTAAGAACGTAATGAGTTATTACTACATGCCTATTAAAACAGCTGAAATTTAAGAATAAGAGTAAGCACAATCTCAAGGGGAGGATGTGAGTAAACAGATCTATCCACATATTGTTGGTAAGGTTGTGAAATATTCCAGCTACTTTGATAAACAAGTCTGATATTTTAAAAGCTAAATATATTTACCATACAATCAGCAATTGCATTCCTAGGTTATATGTAAACACAAGGTTATGCATGGATGTTTGTAGCAACTGTATTAAAGTAATTAAAAGTCAGGAACAAATAAAGTGTCCCTCTACACCAGCATTGGTAAATAAGCTGTGGTAATGCATTATAAAGAATACATTATAACAATGAAAACAAATTGTTTGTGGATCTAGTCAATAGCTGCACTGAATCTCAAGGGCATCAACCAAATGGGAAAGAAAGACCAATATCAAAAGGCCACATACTCTACTAGTGACACATCCCTCAC
This sequence comes from Peromyscus leucopus, assembly GCF_004664715.2. Classification (NCBI taxonomy): domain Eukaryota; kingdom Metazoa; phylum Chordata; class Mammalia; order Rodentia; family Cricetidae; genus Peromyscus; species Peromyscus leucopus. The sequence goes on along the minus strand of NC_051063.1, from coordinate 79,997,854 downwards.
AATAACAAAGTATCTGAGATTGTAAAACATACAGAGAAAGGGTCATGTAGAATATTATTTTAACTACATAAAGATGTGTTACATTTGTGTTTGCTGCATTTGTTTAATTATGAAAAGATATTTTGCTGTTTCAACTTGCCTGCCTAAGGCAATTGATTGGTCTAATAAAGAGCTGAATGGCCAATAGTTAGACAAAGAAAGGATAGGTGGGGCTGGCAGGTAGAGAAGAGAGAAGAGAAGAGAGAAGAGAAGAGAAGAGAAGAAGAGAGAAAGAAGAGAAGAGAAGAGGAGGAGAGAGAATGAAGGGAAAAGAGAGGAAGATGCCTAGTACCAGCCATATAGTTGCCAGCCAGCAGACACAAAGTAGAACATACAGAAAGAAAAGTTAAAAAGCCCCAAGACAAAACATAGATGAAGAGAAATGGATTAATTCTAGTTAAAGAAAAAAAGCTAGTCAGAAACAAGCATAAGCTAAGTCTGAGCACTCATAATAATAAGTTTCCCTGTCATGATTTGGGAGCTGGTTTGCTGTGGGATGTTCTGTATGGCAAATGTGTTGCTCTGATTGGTCAATAAATAAAATACTGATTGGCCAGTGGCTAGGCAGGAAGTATAGGCAGGACTAACAGAGAGGAGAAAAGAAAGAACAGGAAGGCAGAAGGAGACACTGCCAGCCACCGCCAGGACAAGCAGCGTGTAAAGATGCCAGTAAGCCATGAGCCACATGGCAAAGCATAGATTTATAGAAATGGATTAATTTCAGCTATAAGAACAGTTAGCAAGAAGCCTGCCATGGCCATACAGTTTGTAAGCAATATAAGTCTCTGTGTTTACTTGGTTGGGTCTGAGCGGCTGTGGGACTGGCGGGTGACAGAGATTTGACCTGATGTGAGCAAGGCAGGAAAACTCTAGCTACACTGGTTGGTGCCCCAAAGAAAAAGCCTGAACAAGGTCACTTTGGCTATAGGTTTGGAGATTCCAGTCCATGAATCTGTTCATCCCATTGGGTCTCTGGAGGGATACTCGTGCAGGGAGCACGTGATAAATTAAAACCAGTCACCTTAGCACTGGCCAAGGAACAAAGGGGGAAAGGAAAAGACTGGATCCAGCACTCTCTCCAAAGGCCACGCTTGCAATTACCTAAAGATGTCCCAGGAAGTCTTTCCTCTAAAGGTTCCACTGCCTCTCAGCACTACTTCCTGGGGGAATAAGCCTTTATGTAAAGCTCTTTGTGGTCCATTCTAGATCGAAGCCATATAAATGCTGTTAGTCCATTATAACATCATCAAACTGAAAAGAGACTAGTGATCACCTGTCGTTAGGATTCTTGCACAGATAGAGGTGGTGGCAGCAGCAGAGGTAGTGGTAGAAGGTGTGACCACAGAGGAGCATCAGGGAGGGTTGTCACAGTGATGGAATTGTTCCTGATCTTGATTATGATGGCTGAAGGAGCCTACACTCAAGAGATTGCAACACAGTGTCAAGTGCTGTTCAGGTACTGCACACCATTAAGGCAAGATGGTGTGATGAGAAAATGGATGAAAGGTACCCAGAACTCCCTTGTAATTATGTGAACTTTAGGAATTTAATCATCATTTTGAAATAAATTAAATTCAGTCAACAGAATACTGGATACTAGAGTACATGTGAAAAATAACACAATCAAATTTTTACTGAGTACCTATTATATAACCTCACCAATGATGAGTTCTGCAGGGTGACCCTCAAGATGCTGGATGTTGATGAAGATGTCTTCAGCTGTCAACTGTTTTGAAGATCAGAGCAAGTCTCATGACGAGCTGCCATTATAATGAACTTGGAAGTGTTTTCCAGATAAACAGTAGAGTCTCAGAAAAAAGGATTAAGGGGTAGAAAAATGGCTCTGTGGATAACAGTGCTTCCTTGGAGAGTATGAGAACTGAAGCTGAATCACCAGCATACACATAAAAACTTGGCAAAGCCATATAAGCTTTAATCCTTCACTAAAGGGTCAGGCTCATAGATGGTGGACATTGAGAGCTTGCTGACCAGCCAGCTCAGTCTAAGTGCATATAGTTTCAGGTTCATTGAGAGACCTCAAGGCAATCAAGTGAATAATGGTAAGGAAGATATGTTATATCCTCCTCTGGACACCACATATGTATATAGGGGTGAAATATCCCACCACGTCATGCACACACACACACACACACACACACACAACACACACACACACACACACACCCTCTCACACACCACATATAAAGGAATAGAGATTCATCTGTAATAAAGAACCAGAATGAAAAGCATAATTCCTAAATGGAGAAAAAGCATAATTTCTAATTAAACACATGCCCTGGAGTGAGGAACATTGTAAGAGACTGAAACACATGTGAACACAAAAGAATTAAGGGCTTCTGGCCATCCTGCCTTAGCAGCTCCCATCCCTACCCTCACACTCCACACAGATCTTGAACAATTCTTTGAGCAGGCTATACTCTTTCTTGTATCTTCTACAGGAGATTGGGGTGGAAAGCATAAGGTTTGCCTTAAAATAAGTCCAGCATAAGTTGAATCCACCATTAGAAGCCTACCTAAGAGTTGGGAACCCAGGTGGGCACAGAGCCCCAGGTATGTAACAGACAGCCTCTGCTGTGTTCTTATCGGTATGATTGTAGTGTGCATCTTAGAAACATCTCCTAGTATCAGCAGCACCACCTTCTGACAGCAGTGAGCAGCCACCAGGATGACCCTTCTGGAGACCAGCTTCATTTTGGCAAATAAATGAGGTGCATCATTTCTTCTTCTTAAGCTCTTATACGACTTTCTTGTTCTTGCTGAACTAAGATTCTTTAGGAGGTCTCTTTTTTTTCTGTCTGTCTTAAGGCTAATATTTAGAAAATACTTGCTGAGCATTCGTGATAATGAGCTAATACTTTCTCCTTCTAATGGAAACCAGATGTACCTGGGAACTTCAAAATATTCTACTTACTCCCAACCAGTGCTACATGAAAAATGGAGTTTGTATGCTAGCCAACTGTCTTAGTTAGGTTTCTACTGCTGTGAAGAGACAACACAACCACTTCAGCTCTTATAAGAGGAAACATTTAATTAGGGCTGACTTAGAGTTTCATCAGAGGTTTAGTTCATTATCATTCATCATGAGGAGCATGTGACATGCAGGCAGACATTGTTATGGAGAAGGAGCTGGGAGTTCTACATCTTGAGCTGCAGGCAGCAGAAGGAGACTGTGTGCCATGCTGGGTGTAGTTTGAGTATATGAGACTCAGAGCCCACCCCCACAGTGACATACAACAAGGCCACACCTTCTAATAATGCCCTATGGGCCAAGCATTCAAACACATGAGTCTATGCAGACCATTCCTATTCAAACCACCACACCAGCTGTGGCTTGAATTTGAAAAATTACCAGTGGTATGATGCTGAAGGCCTTGTTTTTGGAGGTACATGAACTCCCTCAGCAGAGAGAATCTAAGGTTCCTGCTCGTAGCACAATGAGACTCCAAGGCTCACTCAAAAGCCTGGCAGAACTGAATACTATTACCAGGGCCCACCCGCTGTGAAGGAGTTGACTGTGATGCTGTCTCAGTCAGGGTTATTATCGCTGTGATGAAACATCAAGGCTGAAAAGCAACTTGGGGAGAAAGGGTTTATTTTGGTTTACACTTCCATAACACTATTCATCATTGAAAGGTAGTCAGGACAAGACAGGACAGGAACCTGGAGGCAAGAGCTGATGCAGAGGCCACGGAGGAGTGCTACTTACTGGCTTGCTCCTCGTGGCTTGCTTAGCCTGCTTTCTTATAGAATCCAGAACCATCAACCCAGGATGGCACCATGCATAATGGGCTGCCCCTCCCTTCATTGATCACAATCACAAATGTAAGAAAATGCCTTACAGTCTTTCCTATGGCTCCATCTCATGGAAGTGTTTTCCTTAATTGAGATTCCCTGCTCTCAGATGACTGCAGCTTATGTCAAGTTGACGCAAAACTATCCAGCACAGATGCTTACGCTCTGAAGCTCATACTGCAAAGCAGAATGGGTGCCTTTGTTAGAGGAACCACCTTACTTTTTCAGTCAGCCAAGAGAGCTGAGAAAGATATACAAGTCATGATTTGGTCATTATTTTCTGATTTCTCTTCTCCTACAGTCCCTTCTAGAGGGTAAGCATGTTTATATTATTGACCAACACCTTTTGACTGTACTTGACTGGATGGTTGTGAATCATAAGATCCAATCCTTGACAAACAGATTTAATCAAAGTCTCTTTGGAGGAAATGGTGAAAGACACAAAAAGCATAATCAGATGGTTTTGCTGATCATAGTATAGGAATTGAAAGGCTGTATGGTATCACTTCAAAGCTAGGGGCTTCACAATTCAAAACCAAGATGGGAGACTCACTAGGAATTGAAATGGAGTTAATACCAAATTAATTCGCATACTAAGTCAAGGTTTGCTTGGTTGAGACAACTGCAAATCTTAGAATTATGTGGGTACCGCTTGGGTAAGGTTTGTATAGTGGTATTTATTTGTACTAAAATGTGATTTGCATGTTAATAAATAAAGTTGCCAGGGTTCAGAGCTATTAGAGCCATAGCAAAGTTGGGCGGTGGTGGTGCATGCCTTTAATCCCAGCACTTGTAGACAGAGCTAGGTAGGTCTCTGTGTGTTCAAGGATACAGCCAGCATTGAAGACACATGCCTTTAATCTCAATACCAACCATAGAAGACCTGGAGGTCTGTATAGACAGGCAATGATGAGGCAGTCATGTGGTTGGGTTTTACAACCAATGAGAAGGCAGAACAGAAAGTCTATATAAAGACAAACACACAGGAAGTAGGTGAAGAGGATGGCTGAAGCAGGAAGGGTAAGGCTCTTAGCTCTGACCTCTTGGGCTTTTATCTTTACATTGGTTCTGTGTTTCTTATTTAATAAATGGTTACTTCTACATTTGGTGCCAACGTGACAAGAATCCATTAAAAACTGCTTGGCTTGACTTGGCTTGGCGCAGGTCTGGTTTCCCACCTGGGCACCCGGCTCCCTAGCTCGGGCCCAGGTCAGCTTGGTCTCAGGCCAGACTTACCATAGCCCCAAGCGGTTAGCTGCAGCTGAAGCTACTTGCTTAAAGCTGGTGCTACAAACAACTCAGGACTGCAGTGCCCAACAGGGCCCCTGCCTGTAAAGCCAACGCACATGGTGGGAGCTTAAGGAAGCCGGAGCCAAGGCTTGACTCAGCTCAAGTGGGAAAACATGGCTGATTTAAGCTTTTAGCCAGAACTTGTGGTTAGTTTTCTTGCTCTCTCTCTCTCTCTCTCTCTCCTCTTCTTCTCATCTCTCTCTCTCTCTCTCCTCTCCTCTCTCCTCTTCTCTCTCTGGATTCACACCTCAGACACTAGGTGGCTGTATTGAAATTCCCTCAGATTTCTATGTTCTATGCAGACTTGGTAAGTCAATTAACATATCAGATATTTTAAAGGAAACTATTTAAAAGAGAAATTTTTTACACATTAAAAAAAATGGTTTTATGTGTATATTGGAAGAAAATTGGGCTTTGAAATTTTAGGCAGTCTGACAATGGAACAACTATATGAGAAATTAATGTTGATCAAATTATGCAGTTATTAATTTTCTTATCCTCATTTTACTATTTAAAAAGATAGTCAATTTAAGTGCCAGGATAACAGTTTTAGAAAAAACCTGTTAAAACCAGTAAAAATGAATTATAGAGAAATTCAAATTCAGGACAAAAGAAATTAACAGTGAAGTTGTTTCAAGATTGGATCATAAGGTTACAGAAAAGAAAGCCTGTTTTCACACAGTCACCTTTAATTTATCTGGTAACCGTACAGCAGTTTCCTAATCAAATGACTACACAAAATATTTGGCTCCAATTGAAATGTTAGATTTACAAAGGTTTAAAGGAGGCAATAGTATCTTATGGCATGCATCCCCATATGTAAAGCAAATGTTAAACTCTTGGTCAACATAATAACAGGAGTATAGCACAGGACTGGTGGGAGCTGGCACAGGCTCTTCTGGAACCCAGTCAAAGGCTCCAGTGGCAAATGTGGTTCAAGGATGAGGCTAAAAACATAGAAAAACAACAGAGGGATAAAGGAATACAAATCTTCTAGGATCAGCTTATTGGAGAAGGCCAATATGCTTCAGTACAACACAATGTTTATATGATGTCCAAACCCTAATTCTATGTCGAACGGCAGCCTTGAATGCATGGGACAGAGTTGAGAGGAACCAGGGGGAAAGAACTGAGTCATTTACAAAAGTTATACAAGGCCCAAAAGAATCTTTCACAGATTTTTTTTCAAAAACTGGCTTCAGCAGTAAAGAGAATTGTAGCTAGAGTTTTCCTGCCTTGCCCACAGTCAGGACAAATCTTTGTCACCGCCAGTCTCACAGCCTCAGACCCAACCAAGTAAACAAAGAGACTTTTATTGCTTACAAAACTGTATGGCCGTGGCAGGTTTCTTGATAACTGTTCTTACAGCTTAAATTAATTCATTTCTATAAATCTATACCTTGCCACGTGGCTCATGGCTTACCGGCATCTTCACATGCTGCTTGTCCTGGCGGCAGCTGGCAGTGACTTCTTCTACCTTCCTGTTCTTTCTTTTCTCCTCTCTGTTAGTCCCGCCTATACTTCCTGCTGAGCCACTGGCCAATCAGTGTTTTATTTATTGACCAATTAGAATAATTTGACATACAGACCATCCCACAGCAGAGAATGGTCCCGGATTCAGAAGCTAGTCAGATAATAATTGAATCTTTGGCCTTTGAGAATGCGAATGCAGCATGCAAAAGAATAATCAGGCCATTAAGGGCAAGATCTGCACCTATGGAAGATTGGATTAGAGAAACAATTAATGTTGAAGCTGATGAGCATGATGATACATGGGTAGGAGAAGTAATTTCAAAAGGTTTGAGGAGTGTTAGATGTTTTGGATGTGGAAAGCAAGGACATTTGAAAAGGGACTGTAGACAGGTCATTCCCGAAACAATGTTTCTTCAAGGAACAATGGCAACAGAATGCCCCTTCCTTCTGGAGTATGCAGAAGGTGTGGTAAGGGAAAACACTGGACCAACGAATGTAGATCAACAAAGGACAGACAGGGTAATCCTTTGCCTCAGTCTTCGGGAAACTCCCAGAGGGGCCTCAGGCAGGCCCCCAGTGCAAATCCAGTTCAAACCTTTCCTGCAGCCATAGAGGAAATGCCTGCTCTGGAGAGCGATTAAATAACCAAATGCCTATTGGAATAAATCATGCTGGTCAGGATGATGAACGAGAGAATAGAAAATTCAGGAAGAAAACATAAAGAAAATATTTTTGGCAAAATTCTATTAATGAACAAAGATCAAAATTAACGATAAAAATAAATGGTGTTTTGTTGTCTGGTCTGGTAGACACAGGTGCGGACGTTACCATAATTGCACCAGAATTTTGGCATCCAACTTGGCTCTTTCAGGAGGTAAATGTTCAACTGTTAGGAATTGGGACATTATCTCAGGTGAAACAGAGTGCAAGATGGCTCGAATGTATAGGTCCAGAAGGACAGAGAGGAAAATTAAAACCATATGTGGCTAACATAACTATGAACCTGTGGGGTCGAGACTTGTTGCAACAATGGAATACTCAGATTAACATCCCTCCAATCTCAGAAACAAATCATAAACTAGCACATGTTACTGAGAGAAATTATTAGAAGATATTTGTTTCTAATGAGTGGTCACCAGCCATCCATATTATACAAGAACAGGGCACAACAACTGATGATCTTCCAAAGACACCAACAGCTCTACCTTTAAAATGGTTAACAGACAAGCCTGTATGGGTCCAGCAATGGCCTTTAACAACAGAGAAACTCCAAGCTTTAGAAGAGCTGGTAGAAGAACAGTTAAATGCTCAGCATATTGAAGAATCAACCAGCCCTTGGAATTCTCCTGTATTTGTTATTAAAAAGAAATCTGGTAAATGGAGAATGGTAACAAACCTTAGAGAAATTAACAAAGTAATTCAGCCAATGGGCTCTCTACAATCTGGGATTGCTTTGGCTACTCTGTTACCAAAAGGATGGCCTCTCATAGTTGTTGATTTAAAAGACTTTTTATTTCAATACCCTTACAAGAAAAAGACAGAGAAAGATTTGCTTTCACAGTGCCTACTTATAATAATTCTCAACGCGTTAAAAAGATTTCAATGGAGGGTCCACCTACAGGGAATGTTGAATAGCCCAACTCTGTGCCAATATTTTGTACAACAGCCATTGGAAGTGGTACGTTAAAAATTTTCCTACATCTATAATTTATCATTATATGGATGATATTTTACTAGCTGACTCAAATGCAGATACTTTAGAAAGAATGTTTGAAGAAGTAAAGAAAATTTTGCCTTGCTGGGGATTACAAATTGCTCCTGAAAAGATACAAAGAGGAGATTCTATTAATTATTTAGGATATAAAATAGAGCTACCAAAAATTAGACCACAAATGGTGCAATTTAGGAGAGATAGACTACAGACTCTTAATGACTTTCAAAGATTATTTGGAAATATTTCTCATCTATGAACTATTGTTGGGGTAAAAAATGATGAACTGAATAATTTGTTCAAAACATTAGAAGGTAAAAGGACTTAAATAGTCCAAGAAAATTCTCACCTGAAGCTGAGAAAGAACTGGCCTTGGTAGAAAAGAAAGTACATGAAGGGCACGTGGATCGTATTGATCCCAAGCTGGATTGTATTTTTAGTTATTTACTTCTAGGCATTCTCCTACTGGAATATTAATGCGAGGGAAGATATTATATTGGAATAGATATTTTTACCAAATAAACCAAATAAAAAATTAAAAGCTTATGTGGAAAAAATCTCTGACTTGATTTGCAAAAGAAAATTGAGACTTCGTCAATTAGCAGGAATAGACAGCAGAAATTGTCGTACATTAACTAAGGAGGACATTGAAAAATTATGGACAGAAAGTGCATCTTTGCAAAGAGCTTGCAGTAATTTTTTGGGAAAAAAATAACAGCAAATATCCCAAAAGCGATAGAATTGATCTTATAAAGAGAGCTGGTTGGATCTTGCCTCGAATTGTATGGCAAAAACCCATATCTGGAGTTCGTACATTTTATACAGATGCCAGCAAAGAAGGAAAGGCAGGTTACAAATCAGAAAATTTAAGTAAAGTGTTCAAAGTCCTATAATTCAGTTCAAAAATCAGAATTGTTTGCTATTCTGTTGGTATTAATGGATTTTTCAGAACCTCTCAACATAGTAACTGACTCTCAGTATGCTGAAAGAGTGGTATTACATATTGAGACTGCAGAATTTATCCTGATGCTTCAGAATTAACTTCACTATTTATTCAATTACAAGATACAATCAGGAAAAGGAGTCATCCTTTTATATATAACTCACATTGATCCATACTGGTCTGCCAGGCCTCTAGCACAAGGCAATGATGAGATTGATAAATTATTGATAGGAAATGTGCTGAGGCCTCAGAATTTCATAAAAAAACATCATGTCAATAGTAAAGGTTTAAAAAAGGATTTTTCCATAACCTGCAACAAGCCAAAGAAATAGTAAAGAAATGTCCTACTTGTCCTTCTACAATCAAAGCCATTACCAGCAGGATGTAACCCAAAGGGTACTCAGAGGAATGAAATCTGGCAGATGGACGTGTTTCACTTTGCAGAATTTGGAAAATTGAAATATGTACACCATATCCATCGATACTTATTCAGGATTTCAATGGCAACTGCTTTGAGTTCTGAAAAAGCTGATTCTGTAATCACTCATTTTGCTTAGAAGTTATGGCATCATGGGTATACCTGCACAAGATCAAAACTGACAATGCTCCATCATATGTCTCTGTTAAAATGAAACAGTTTTTTGCTTATTACAATATAAAGCATATTACAGGTATACCACATAATCCTACAGGTCAAGCAGTTATAGAAAGATCAAACAGAACTCTAAAGGATATGCTAAATAAACAGAAAGGGGTAACAAAAAAACCCCAGAAATAGACTGCATAATGCTCTATTAATTTGAATTTTTGAATGCCCATGAGAAAGGAACAATAGCTGCAGAGAGACATTGGATAATAGAAAAAAACTACAGAATTAAATCAGCCTATATACTTTAAGGATGTGCTGACCTCAGAATGGAAACAAGGTATGTATTACATTGGGGACGAGGTTTTGCTTTTGTTTCTACAGGAGAAGATAAGCTGTGGTACCATCAAAATTGATAAAGGTTCGATTTGAACAAGAGAGACCTCTTAATTAGAGGAGGTGATAGTTCATCAACCAGCATGAACATCCAATTTAAACTAACTTGTACCAGTAACACATGCCTTTTCATTTAATCAGATAATAACTGCCAAAAAGGAACATCCCCAAAATTAGTCTTGGGGAAAGGTTTTTGTTTTTGTCTTTTAAGAGAATGAAGGTTAAGAATCTGAAGAACACTGGACAAATGAGACAACTGAAGAAAAGGGACAAATCATCTATCCCAAGAAACAGAGTGAAATGCTATGGGTATATATTATCTAAAAAATTTCATGTCTTCCTAAATGTTTTTTCTGCTTTTCTCTAAAGATTTAACACTATTGTCTTCTAATAGTCCAGTTCAATTAAAATTTAAAGCTGACTTTGGAGTTGGAGAATGGCTCTCTCCTTCTTTAAACTCAAGCATGTTGTTAAAAGAAAATGCAAACTCCCTGTATCATGCAGAATAAAAGAGCCATCTTCTGCTATAGGACAGGACAAAAAGCAAAATTAATTAAGGGACTATTCTATTACAATCTCGAATCTCTTTGATTCTATTTGATTCTTTAAACTTTTCTTAAAGTATAGAATTTTATATCAAAATTACATAAGATATAAATTATATATACATTTTAAACTTTTGTTAAGATATTAAGGTCATATAGAGTACTAACTAATTCTAGAAAAAAGCTTCAATTAGCTGCAATATATGTCTTGTGTTCGAGTCTCTTATCAGTTTTCTGCAGGAAATCACGGCCAGCCTAACATCAACTGAAGTCTCCAGGAAGAAGATGGGCCCCACAACAACAACAATTCCACGTGGACAATAATAATATCAATAAGCTGACAAACATCATCTACAGATCAGCTTTGAACTACAAAGTGCTCAGAGCAATTTTGAGATGAGCTAGCTGAGATATCCAGTCTCAAAGACTACTTGAATAAGGACTTGAGATAAACCCTGAACTTTGGCATTATACACAGACCTGGATAATAATAAGGATATAGTTACCTTTCCTAGAATTTGACAATTAACCTAAAATTTTTCTTTCAGGATAAAGATACTTCACCCATACCCAGCAGGAAGCAATTTTAAGAATACAAGCCCACATTCCCAAAGAGGTGGTGTGGGCGGGTGTTTTTTGGTCTTTTAATGGGTTTTGGGTCTGGGATAATTTTCATTGTTTAGGGGGTTGGTTAAAGTTGTTGTCAAGGGTTAAGAAAAAGGCTAAGCAAAGGAGATTAGATTTAAGGTTCTTGTTTAAAAAAAATAGGAAAGATAAAAAAAGAACAATTACTAGTTTAAATACTTTACATTGGATTGGATTAGTTTTATATTTATATACAAATTATGTATTGAAATTGATTATTGTTAGAAAATGCTATAGTATATAATTTTCAGATTGTACTTTATACTGTTCATTTAACAATGTAATGCAATTTTCTGATCCTTGAATGTTTTATTACCAACTATTAGGATATAAAGAAATGAAAGTTAGTAAGTTAGACATTACAATAGAACTTGTAGTCATATTAGGTATGTTTCTAAAAATGAAAGCAGATATATTTGATAGACAGGTCATCTTCAAACCTTCAGATCTACAGAATATGTATTTAAAATGTTTAATAACTTAGAAATTTTTTTTTTTTTATACTATGAGACATGTCGGCTCTGGCAGTACCAATCTACTTCAGAAAAATATATGGGCATTGAAGAAACTGCATATGGAGTTAAACTTTCTGTGGCAAAAGTTAGCCACTGGACAACAAAGTATCCTCAAATCAACTGTGACAAACATGAAAATGACAGGGACACGAAACAAAGGACTACTGATTCTTGCCAAAACAAGTGTGTTATGGCTTTATCAAAGGCATCTTCTGAGGCCAGGACAATATGGCACCATCCTGAAGTGGCCTTGCAATCAGAAAAAGTACTAGTGCCCTTTTCTTAGAAGGCAGCTGAACAGGCAGTGGGACTGATGGCTTCTGTGTGCAATGGAACAAGCTGAAACAGTTATCTTGAAAGAGTAACTAAGCTATCTAATAGTAGATCTGGCATTTAATAGAGGGATGTGGAGAAGAAGGATGCTGAGATGAAGCCAATATACACAGCCAAAAGAATGGACAGCTGAATTTAAAAAAATCAACAATTTCCAGAATTTAAAATCCTGAATCATGACATGACACTAGTGGAATTCAGGTGTTTCTGGTTCATGCGCTCTCACACAATGTGAGGTTGAACTGTTGACCTTGTGTACATCCTATCTTCACAAATGAGTCTGTCAGATACGCTAAGCCTATAGGCTGAAGATGATGCCCCAACACTGCGGAGAAACCTCAGGTGACTGTCTAGGCAGCTGGCTGTTTCTGTCAACTCACAAAATTTTTGGAAGTTGCTTGCATGCACTTTCCTGTTTTTATTTTTGTTAGGTAATATTATTTCCTTCTTGGGTCTCTGAGGGAGTTGAAGATTAGTTAGTTATGTTGAAGATTAGTTAGTTATAGTTGAAGATTAATTAGGATAGAAAGTGAATTAAATACATTTTGGACTTACCAAAATAGGACAGATAATGGAATTATTTTCTCTGAATTTGTCAAATACAAATGGACTAGACATTGTTTGGTATTTACTACTTGTATATACTGTGTATAGTTATTGTACTTTTGTATATAGTTTTTCTTACGTTAATTATAACCTTTTTCCTTTTTATTAAATAGAAAAGGGGAAATATAGTGGTATTTTATTTGTACTAAAATGTGATTTGTATGTTAATAAATAAAGTTGCCTGGGGGTCAGAGCTATTAGAGCCATAGCAAAAGCTGGGCGGTGGTGGTGCATGCCTTTAATCCAGCACTTGGTAGGCAGAACTAGGTAGATCTCTGTGTGTTCAAGAATTGGAGACACATACCTTTAATCTCAATACAACCATAGAAGACCTGGAGGTCTGTACAGACAGGCAGTGATGAGGCAGTCATGTGGTTGGGTTTACAACCAATGAGAAGGCAGAACAGAAAGTCTATATAAAGACAAACACACAGGAAGTAGGTCTTTCTTGGCTTAAGAGGATCGCTGAAGCAGAAAGGGTAAGGCTCCTAGCTCTGACCTCTTGGGCTTTTATCTTTATTGGCTCTGTGTTTCTTATTTAATAAGACAGTTACTTCTACAGGTTTGAATGTTGCCATTCAGCCATTTCTACATTTATTGTTGAGTTCAGTGCAACTCCTCAGGCTCAATTTATCCTCAAATTGGATTTCTCTTGGCAATGACAATATGAGTTCAGTGGTCCATAAGCCTACACTTCCATTGAGAAGCTTCACAGGAGAGGAGAGTCTCTCTTCAACATACCTCTCAGAAGCCCGGTGCATGTTACTGGTTGTGATTTGATCATTATCCTGACCTCAGCTGGCCACTGCGAGGTGATGAGCTGATGTGGTGGGTTTTGGTGATGAGTTTCATACACAGTGCTGGTCAGTGGGACTCTACCAAATTTTGTGACTCATGAATGGGAAGAAGAGGAGCCCCAATACCTACAAGAAGAAGACATGCATTTGGGGTAGTCCACAATATCCTGGACTTGGCAGTTGAATGCAGAGAGGGAAATGAAGCCAGTCCCTAAGGAAATCAGAGACAGAAGATCATGGTCACACAAGGAGAGGTAGGGAGAAGGAGACAAAAGGAAGGAGAGAGACCCCTTAGTTCCTTATTTATTTAATATTCTTGCCTTAGTTCATTACTATAACAAAATGCTACAGGCTTGGTATCTTGTAAACAGCTATAGTTGGCTTTCACACTGGAGGCCAGAAGTCCAAAGTGTGGCCATGCTTACTTCCTGGTTCATAGATGCTGTCTTTTTTGCTATGTTCTCACAAGGAAGAAGTGAGGAGTTCTCTGGCCTGTCCTTAAAGGTCACTAATTCTACCCACAACGGCTCCAGCCTCCTGACTATGCCTCATTCATAAATTTGTCCAAAGACCCATGTCTTAATGTTGTATAGTGGTGTTTAGGTATCAACCCATACATTTCAGGTGCATGAGTGTGGGGCACACAGCACGTTCCCACCTTTGAAGTCTACATTGATTTGCCTCACAGTGGAGTATTTTGGAAGGTTCCTGGAATGTGAGCCACAGGAAAGCACATGTGGTATCACTGACCTACACCTTCAACCCTCAGCCCTCATCTTGTGGTTCTTTGTTTCTTACACTACAGGCCAAAACTCAGCCTGAGAAACCCCCAGTCCCTCTGGGAAGGGCTACACATGGCTAGACTGATTCCACAGTGAGGTGGACCCATTGTATCTCCATGCACTTGATAGATGAATCGGAGCTCCTCGATTTCAGCATTAATTTCTCCAGCTGCAATTGTCTCCCAGTTACTAAGTACTGTTAGTCCTAATTAACCAGTTTGCAGGCAATTTTTCAACCTATCAAGTAGTGAAATAAAATAATGAGCTCAGCTGAAGAGGACAGACAAGGCGGGGATTCACAGGGAGTCCATGTTTTATTACCGATTCTGCTCAGAGCTGAGTTGCAGTCTTTCCCTATTTTTTTTACAAGTTCCTCCTCTTCATACCTTGAAGTCAGAAGAATCCTGTCAGTATATTAGATGAAAGATGCTTCTGTGTGTCCTTATGAATGAGCTGGATTTAATTCTTGATCACACCAGTTAATTTGAATACTTTAATATCCTGTCCACGGGGAAGGAAACCAGATGAATGTGTCATGCCCACCTCATTTGGTAACATCTCTAAGGAATTTCTCTATCAGGAAACTAAATATTCAGAATCCTATTCATTCATTTTCCCAATGGGAAAACTTTTTTGACATTATTTTTTTTTTCTGGTGGTTTCAGTCATGGCAAGTGGGGAAGATGTTAAGAAGACTTATCTGTTAAAATTTCCAAACTCCTCTGTCTCCATGATGTGACCTTATCTTTCTTATCTCCTCCTATAAATATCATAAGTAGGTGCTCAATAAACCCTGTCTTGCTGAACAGGATACTGTTCTTCTCAAATGCTAAGTCCAAATTTGGCTTTACCATGTTTGGGCCCTGCTTTCCCTTCAGGTAAACCGAGGCTGCCACTTCCCAAAGAGTGTGGTTGAAAAACACGTGAGGGCTAGGAAAATAGGGAAAATGGGCTAGTGCATAAAATGTTTTTTTTTTTTGTTTTTTTTTTTTTTTTTTTTTTTTTTTTTTTTTTTTTTTTTTTTTATGATCCTCAGACTCCAGTCAAGTGGCTGATAGATCTGCCAGGCTCATCTTTGCCTGGACTTTGCTGGACACTCATGGCTCACTGAGCCTTTTCCTCCCCAGGTCCTTGTGGATCTACCGGTCTTCCACAGTGGAAAAGCCTAGTAGACATTGCCACATTCCTAGAGCTGTCTGAGAAGCTCTCTCCCTCTCATACGTTTAAATGCTTCCCTGGGTCCAGTATCCTTCCTGCCACCAGGACCAGTTTTTCTTTGGTCCAAAGCATTTTTTCTCAGAGTGAGGTTTGCAGAAGCAGCAGGCTTATCACCAGACCCTTTCCAGGAATGCAGATGCCAGGCCTACTCAATAATGAGCAAAGGCCACGTGTGAGCAAGTTCTCTAGAAGATGCTGATGCTCACTGGAGCACGAGGACAGCGGCATGCCACTCCCACCGTGGGAGTAGGGCCAAGGCGCTGTTCTGTGAAGGTGGCGGGAGGTAGTCACAGGCCTGGAAACAGCGGCTGTATCTGCAGGTGTCTCTCAGACTATGTAAGAAATGGTGCAGGAAACAAGTGGCTCTGGGCCCAACTGAACTTCTGGCTCCTCCGGGCATCTGTCCTTAGCTCATGGCTGAGATCTTGTAACCCTGGATATTCCGAAGCTGGATTTATGGCTCAAATAACACGCCAAGTGAATTTTACTTATCTGCTTTGGAAATTGGAAGAGTTCATATGAATTTTGGATTTGCTGATGCCCTCTAAAATCAGATTATCCGATAAGCCTCATCCAGCTTCGGCTGGTATTCCACGATGGCTTTCCTGCTTGGCTGGAGCCCACATTCTCTAGATCCCAACTTCTTAAGCTATGGGTCAGACTTTTGGATTTTCCAGGTCTGGCTCTGCTTTTCCTTCAGCTGAACGGAGGCTGGCTGCCATTTTCTACAAAGAGCGTGGTTGAAATATGTGAGGGCTAGGAAATAAGAAAAATGCGCCGATGCAGCATGCTGCTTCCTGACAATCCCCAGACTCAAGTGTGGCGATAGATCTGCCAGGCTTACCTTTTTCTGGACTTTGCTGGAACACTCATGGCTGACTAAGGCCCTTCCTCCCAAGTCCACTGTGGGGACCTGTAGATCTCTTGTTGCAATGCAAGACCCACTGCTGCCCCAGTTAATGCAACATGGGCACTTGCATCGTGCATGTGCTCTAACCACAGACTAGCAACCAACAGCTGGAGCATGTGGCTCAGATCGGACACCAAGGTGTGTTATGAACCTAGTGTTCTTACTGTGCACGTAAACTTTTCCACTCTTAAATGAACATCATGGTCAAACAAAGGCCCATAATATCACTCCTGACTCCTTGGCATCTAAGCATCAAATTCTTACAACTTTTGATAGTATTGTGTTAAAATCTTTGATTAAAAAGTAATTTGAGCTGCTGACAAGTTTTGTAAAAACAACAACAAAAAAACCAAAAACAAAACAAAAAACAGACAAAAAAGTTAAATTTTGGGATAGGACAGAATTTCCAATAGTGCTAACATACTTCTGTTTTTGTACTATATAATTAAGTGAAGTAGCATTTTCTACATTGAGAGCTATAAATCAAAATATTGATCATGTTGAAGAAGCTCTGTGTCCTTCAGTATCAAATTTTTAGCCATATTTAATTCACTGTGTAAAAATATACACACCCATCTCATTAGCAAACATGTTTCTTTTCATTTTTCATAAATGGTAAAATTATATTTATGCCAAATAATTGTTTTAAAACAAATTTAAATTACTTATTATTAGTTAAGATCTAATTTGTATACCTAATTTCTATATCTATATCTATATCTATATCTACACACCCCAGGGTTGTATAAAAATTTCCTTGGGTCATAAGTGGAAAGTTAAGAAGATTTGATTCAGTTCTTTTTGCTCTCTGTTGTCTTCCAGAGGGTGGTTGTCAAATGCTGTTTGAGCTTGTCCTGTTGGAAAAGATGCTGACCAAGGAGGGTCAGGGATCAAGAAAAATGCTAAGAGATAATTGCTTTTTTAATTAGCATTGTTACCTGTGCAAATAACCAGTGTTCCCTGTGTGCTCTCTACACAGGTAGGGATGCACCTTGCTCACATCTACTCATCACCTTCATGCCCCTTCTTCTTCCAGCCGTGCTCATCACTTCCCAGACAGTCCCCTTTCCACTCTTGGCCCCTCAGTTTTTACAATCCACACTCTGCATGTGATATTTATCTTTTTGACTCTTGCTTATTCTGCTGAATAGGAACAAACAGGTCCTTTGCAGGACAGAGAATGGACGTCTTTGTAGACACAAAGGGTGAGCAGAAGTATCTGCTTGAAATAACATTGAAAACATACAACCTAAGAAGACAGCTAGCTTACAACACCCAAATCATATCATTGACATTATCATAGTAGTCCACAGTCTCCTCCATTTGAAATCACCATGTCATGGTTCTCAGCATCTGTTCATTAGGTCTCAGTGTCCTGAGTCTTAAAGGTTTGGTTTTCCATCTTGTTTCTGGTATCACACTGCATTCTACTGAAAGACCTGAGAAATAGATGCCAAATCCTGAGGAGGAGGCTGAGGTAAGTGTTTGCTGTGGGAACTAGCTGAAACTGTAGGTATGGGACCATGGGTGACCATTCTTGTGCTGTGAGACTGTAAATTACAAAAATGGAGGAAGTCACTGTACATGGTTTAGAGGAAGGAGGAGGGGTGAGGAAAACAGGATCAGAGAACAGAATGGTTGAGCACCCAGGCATGCTTCCTGGACCTTAGGAAAAGTTTGGATTTTTATAATAGGCAAAAGGCACGTCTGTGGCTGTGGGGGTTCAGCCGCTCTTGCATTCTTTACCCAAGTGCTGAGCTTGACAGGATGGGACCAGGAGGTCAGGTGGTGCCCGAGGAGACAGGCCACTGGACTTAGGTTGTGAGAAAAGCTCCCTCTGCTCAGAAGTACTGTCACGACACAAGGAGCCTTACTCTCCAGGCAGCTCCAACTCTACCCCCTTTTTTGTTTCTCTTCTCTTTATTTAAGTTAGTGGAGTAAACTGATAATTAAGCAATTAAACATCAAAGGGAGGCTCTGACAGCTCTGGAACTTGTTCAGAAAACCAGTAAGGAAACTACTGTCGAGATAAAGACTGGCCAATCTAGGGACTCCTTGCAGAGGGTGCTCAGGTCCCAGGAGGCCAAGACTTTGGGTGGCCCAGTACAGATGTCAGGGTCGCTCTAGTGTGGCAGTGTGAGCAGCTCCTTGCTGCCCCCATGACCCTCCCAAGGCTGGCAGTATCTCTGCAGTTGCAAGGGTGTGCTGATGTGGAGACAGTTCTCAGGGTGGTGTCTGAAAAATTGTGTGTGAGTGGGTGGAGGGGATTGGGAGATCGGACTTGGACCGTGCTGGTAGGCTCCAAAAATCTCTTCCTGCTGTGTTATTTATCAAGGTACTGAGAGCATAGAAGCTTAAAGTGGTTAAGTCATAAAAAAAAACAAAACATAAAAATCAAACACCTGTTTGTCAGAAACATTCTATGGACTGAGAATACCACAGTACATGATATAAACATGTCTCCTGGTCACAGAAAGTTTGTTTTCTAGCCAGGGGTGACACATGACACACACGTTAATAAGTAAAGTACCCAGGGACACAGGTGAATGGAGGGGGAGATACTTAATAGGGGGTGAGAGGAAACTGTGGCATTACAGAAACAAGGCTTGTGAAGGTTCCCACCCCACATCCGTCCTCCAGCAAAGCCCCTCTCGGCCGCCTTCCCACTGTCTGAAGTTTCTGTTTCCTGATTTTTCCCCTTCCTGTGTACCTACAGCATAGCTTTTGCCTGTGTCAGCCTGTTCCCACTGCTCACCTGCTCACAACCCCCGAGATAACCCCTTGTGTTGAATGGAATCGGAGTGGGATGAGAAGTGTGGGGTGGGCAGGGTGCGGTGTGACTAGAGAGTAGAAGATGGACCTGAAGAGACATCTCCCCACAGCACCACCCAAGAAGCATGGGAAAATATGGGCGGATCATTGCCAGTTCTAAGATATTTGTTAAGTGAGTATTGAAAGACAAGATAGGTAAAAATCTTGTTTTTAAATGTTGGCAGCTAACTAAAAAAAAATTTAAACATCAATAGGCCAATTAAAACATGTCTATGGGCCAGATTTGGACCTCTAGGATCACTAGTTTGCTGGTTAGGGGTGGAGCATAAAATATAATCTCTTAACTGAAGCCTCTTCCCATCTGCACAGACCTAACCTCTGAACTGCCCTTGCCTTGGCCACACCCCCTCTCCAAATATATAGATTCTGGGCTTCCGATCCAGTGAATTCTCGTTTGCCAGGTCCATCACCTGCAGCACACTGTGCTGTTTCTTCCTCCCTGTAAAACAGTAAACTCCTATTCCCACCAGACCCAGCTCATAGTCACCTTCCCTGAGACGCTTTCCTTTCCCTTCCTGGCAGAGACAATCCTGCCTTCTCCAGAAGCTTGAGGGGCCTGGGCAGAAGTGTTGGCCCTGAGGCTGTGCGTGTTACACAGTAAATCTTTCACAAGTCTGGCTTTCTGCACTGACTTGGGACCCTCTAAGTTAGGGGTGGGAGTTTGCCTTTCTGTGTTTTAAAACCCTCATCAGATATGGGTTCAATACCTGCATGGGAGGACAGCCTAGCACAGACTTGGCGCTTAGGCTCCAGGAGTCACAGCCCAGCCCCACCACAGACACATCCACTGCTGAATGTCTCCTCCTGTAGAATAGGGCTGACGACAAAGGGTGTATTTGATTGTTCAGGACAGAGTTTTGCCTTGAATCCCAGCTCGGTCTTGTACTCATTCTGTATCCCAACCTGGTTTGAGCTTGTGGTCATGCTCCTGTCTCATCCTCTTAAGTGCTGAGATTACAGGTGTTTTCCATCATGCTCGGCTCTGTGAAATGCTCCTGATGACTGAAAACTGAATTCTCAGACTGAAGGGAAAAACCCATTTCCAGTGTGGACATGGCATCTCAGTCTTTCAGGCTCTTCTTTAGAACTTAGAAATGGCCCTAAACTGAAAGAAAATCACACTGCATGGAGGTCAGGTGCCGGGTACGAACTCTGTGGTGGAACTGGAGTTCCTCAGACAGAATCTGCCCTTCTCTTTATCGCAGACCCTCTCTTCTTTCGTCTGGAACACAATTATTTCAGTAACTTTATACAAAGCTCCTTTAAAATCTGGAATTCTTTGTTCTATCCAGTAGCAGTAAAGCCACAAGCCTGTAAACTCTGAAAGCTAATCTCTAATTCGGTCTTCACAACAGTTTGCTGAAATAGTGCAGGTTCTAACGGCTGTAAGGTGAGGGTGAGCTGTCGGAGACCCAGCAAGGGCACCTGGTCACTTTCTCCTGCTGCTTAGTAGAGCAAGTGATGAGCCGAGTCCAGCATGCCAGTTCACCTTCCCCCGCTGCCATTCACAAGTGTTAGGTGATGCCCCCCGCCACACGCTTATGCTGTTGTGTGGAGCTCTGAACTCAGCTTCACTGAACCACGGTGCAGAATTCTTAGAAGAACACTGCATGTTTGCAAGCGTGAGTCACTAGGAGAGCAGCCTTGCTGCACTGAGAACGTGTTAGCTTCCCTGGCATATTGTAATGCTCTACCCCAAACTTAACCATGTTTACAAGCATGAGTCACTAGGAGAGCAGCCTTGCTATGTGAAGAATATATTAAGTTACCATGGAGACCCTAATGTTGTTTCCCCAAGTCGTAGCTACATCAGCAGAGGTTTGCTTCCTCCGAGTTCAGGGAGGAGGGAGTCCAAGTTAAGGGCAGGGCAAACTCGTGCTGTGGGCTCTAAGAGAGCATCCTTCCCATGTCCTTGACTCTGGTGGCTATTTGGATCCCTGCCCACCTAGGCTGTAGGCAGATCACCTCTGCCTCTCATTCAGCCTTCACAGATTTCTCTAGATATTGCATTCTCTTTTCTCTTAAGGCCACTTACCATTATGAATTTAGGGCCATCCTAACCCAATGTGATCCCTTTTGAAGATCCTTGGTTTAATTATATCTTCAAAGATCCTTCTTCCAATTTTGTCTTTACAATATATTAGTCAGTTCTAGGTGGACTAATTCTTCTCCCTTTCTCTCTGCCCACTTTTCTTCCCTTTCCTTCTTCTTTCCCTCCCTTCTCCTTCCTCCCCTCCCCTCTCCTTTTACTTTCCTCTCCCTTTCCCTCTCTCTCCTTCTCCATTCCTTCTCTTCCTTCTCTTCTCCCCTCTCTCATCTTTCCCCTTTCCGCCTCCTCTGCCCTTTCTTTCTTATGAAGCTACCATTTAATCTACCACAGAGAACTTTACAGAAGACCTGCTTACCTTGGAGAGAGAGGATGAGTGCGACTGTGTACAAAAAGATCTTGTGACATTTCTCCTGTGACAGATCACCACTCGCCCCCAGAGACCAGAGGAGGCACTGGTCTTGTACAGTGGCTCCTGCAGAGGGGAAGACAGTCTACTCTTGGCTCTGGACATCCAGAACCCCAGAATCTAAAGTGAGACCCCCAACTGCGGAAGCACCTCAGCAGTGATCAGTGGATGTGGGTGCTGCCCCCACCCCAGAATTGTGTGTGCTGACAGAGGGAAGAGGCTGGGAATGGGCCTGCTCTTCAAGGCCATACCTAGAATTCATCTCATTTTTATGAGTGGGCATGACCTCATTCCACTGGAGTGTAAGTGACAGGACAAGTCCTGTGTGACGAGTCTTCAGGAGGCTCAGATGGTTCCACTCCACTGAGCACGGCTCCTATGATTGCTTGAGAAGTTAGGTTATGCAGCAGTCAAAACCTCAGATTTGGAGTCAGAATATCAGCTCTGCCCCTGATGGGGTGGCCAGGGGCAGGCTGCTCACTAGCCTTCCAGTCCCTCTCCTTGTGTGCAAAAGTGCAAAGAACATCAGAACTCACTGAGCAGGATGGTTGTCATAATTCAGTAAGCACACACAGGTCTCAGCAGTGTCCGCTCACAGAAATGCTCAGCATGTTTGAGCTTTGCCGCTTTTAATTCTTTCCCTGTTTTTTGGGAAGGACCTGAGCCCCTGAAACTGTGAGGGAAAACTAACCTTTCCACGCCCTCCACCCCAGTTTCTTTCCATCAGGTGTTTGTCACAGTGGTGACTAAAGAAGCTGGAACAGAAGTCCCATAGGAAGACAGACAAAAAGAGGGAGAGAAGAAACACAGTTGCAAACTGGATATTTGTTTGTTTTTGTTTGTCTAAACAGAGTTTCTCTGTGTAGTCTTGGCTGTCCTCACTCTGTAGACCAGGCTGGCAGACTTGATATTTTAACAAAAGTTATTCAATTGATGTTTCCTGATTTAAATGAAGAAAAAGCAATGGAAGGTAAACTGAAGAATTTGTTAAAATGTAATTCTTCACTATAAAATGTATCATTCCTCATCAGAGTCTGATAAAAGTGAAGACTGAAAACACTAGCAGAAGTGTTGTTAATTTCCCCTTAACGCTCCATTTTAATCCCGAGCACTATAAATGCCTCCTGATGAAGGATGGGGAAACATGAGCACTCATATATCTAACTCGATGTCTCCAGCTCTCTTGATTTGTTAATTATGTCTTTATTTGAACTTCATTGTCATTTAACTGACACTGTTCTTGGAAGGCTGGTGTCCCAGCAACTGAGTAGACTCCGTGCTAAGACGACTGTCCACCAAAGATCTGCATTCTTTAGTTTCTCATTTGCTCTAACTGGTGGACTCCTTTGGTTTATTTTATTCTTTTGAGAGAAGTTCTCTCTATGTCTTTCAGGCTGGCTTTGAACTCCTGATCCTTCTACCTCAGCCTTTCATGGTCTGGAATTACAGGCATGTTCCTCCATAGCTGGCCAGGAAGCTGTGCCATCACACTTTTATTTCAGGCAAATCCAGGGGTACCATGGTCTCTTATGGTCAGTGACATCATAGACTGCTCTAGAATTATAGATCCTTTTCCTCCTGTCTGTGTGAGCATTGCTCCATTTTCTTTTTGGTATTTACTGTGAAACGATCAAATCTTAGGTTTCTCCAACTTTTCCTCTTGTGCATCACCTGCTTTTGTTTTGTTTTATAGAGTGAGATCTTTCCTCTGTGTTTCACCCTGTAAGGTATGAGATGTGTGCTGCAGTTGTTTGCTTGCATCAGCTCTTCCTGGAAGGGAACACGCATTTCATTGTATGGACTCGGTTCTCTCTGATTGTAGGAATTTTTCTTCTAGTGTATTTAGAAGACTTTGCTATTCTTTTTCCTAGTGGTTTGGCTGGCTTCTGTGCTACAGTTACATCAATGATCTCAACACTGGTTTGTTTTTGCTCTGCCTGTCCACCTAATACCTGACTCTAAATACTTTGATCTCACAGCCTTATCTTTTTATTTCAACTGTAATTATGCCAACATTCCCTTCTGTATTAGGAAATCAATTCTCAGCTCTGTTTTATTCTTCAGTGGCTCTGACCCTGAGCAATGGTTCTTTTGTAGGCCAGAATGATCTCTTCTGGCCATGTAATCCTTGATGTATGATGAAGTATAACCCAGACAAGTGCCACTTCCTTAGTGGGCAGAGCCATTGTGCCTGCACATACTCTCAGCACACACTGTATACCATGAGGAAACCCTCTGCACACCCTCAGCACGTTCTCTGCACACCCTCTGCACACTATCAGCACACCCTCTGCACACTCTCAGCATGCCCTCTGCACACTCTCTGCACACTCTCAGCACACCCTCTGTACACCTCAGCAACTCTCTGCACACTCTCAGCAACCCTCTGCACACCCTCTGCACACCCTCTGCACCCCTCAGCAACCCTCTGCACACCCTCTGCACACCCTCTGCACCCCTCTGCACACCCTCTGCACCCCTCTGCACACCCTCTGCACCCCTCTGCACACCCTCTGCACCCCTCTGCACACTCTCAGCAACCCTCAGCACACTATCAGCACACTCTCAGTATACCCTCTGCACCCCTTAGCACACCCTGTTTACACCCTCTGCTCACTCTTTGCAAACCCTCTACACACTCTCTGCACACCCTGCAAACACAGATCAGGATGGATTGGAGGCCACCAGCTTCTTAGATGCAGGGCTACGTGGGATCTTACCTCTCCAGCTATGTGCTTCCCTTGACTTTTCTGACTTTTGTATTGGGGATCATAATCCCAATGCTTAGGAACTCAAACAAAATACAGAAAAAGGAACCCCATCTTAACATCTCACTTCAGTCCATGCAGACTGCTCAAGGCTGCTGTGATTCCACATTCTGAATTTTCCTAGATACCAGGAAGATCCTGAACTCTAAGTAAGCCATCAAGGTAGGAAACACCTCATCAACTTTGCCCAAACCTTTGCGTATATGATGGTTAACCTTGATTGTCTTCTTGACTGGATTGAGAGGCACCCAGGGGTAGTAAAGCACAGATGTCTGATGCATTTCCAGAAAGGATCAAGTAGGTTGGAGGCTCAGGTGGAATAAAAGGGGAGAAAGAAGAGGACTCTGCCAGCATAGGCTTTCTCCTCTGACTCCTGCACAGCATGATGTTCACTGACCCACAGCACCATGACCTCCAGCCACGAAAAAACCTGGGACCATGAGCCAAAATAACACCATTCCCCCTCAAACGTGCTGTGATTCAGTAATGCTGCTGTGGATGTGACTCTGCGCATTATGTTGTACTGTGAAATCTGGTCTCTTTCTGTTCTCCTAGTCCTCCATGTCTCAAGTCACACAGCAACCTACCTGGTACTCCATCCCTTCTCCCCGGAGATGAGCTTGGGTTGTTTGAGTTCTGTTCCCCTACCCTATGTCTTGCCCTTCACTCTGTCTGTTGACCTCTCATGGTTTTGAGGGATGGGATTGTTGTGCCCACATCACGACCCCCAGAGAGGCCACTGAAGACAAGCATACCAGAATGCAAAAGCAAGGCTTTATTCGGGCGCAATACAAGCCTAGGTAGGGACCTCGTCAAGCACTCTTGACACAGCAGAGGCTGGAGGAGGTGCTTAGCCTGAACTGAACACAGTTTCTAAAGGCAAAAACCACAGGATTACAACAGCAAAGACTTTCAGTACGGGTACATTTCTGATTGGCTCATTTCTAGGAACTTTCCAGAAACCTTATCTTCATCTTACTGTGAGGTGGATAATTGTTTGTCAGCATTTCTCATTGGCTGCCCATGGGTGGGGACATTCTGTGGTTAAATAGTCACTACCAGATGGTTAACTTGATATCCTGTAGGTTATACTTTCTGGTTCCTGGGATTTGGGTCAACTGTTCAAGGAACCTACCGCTAGAATGGAGAGGCTTACAAAATGGAGGCCATGTTCTTAAGATGGAGGTGCTTTAGTCTCACATGGGATTATCTTACCACATGCCTATGGCCACATGTCTCCTGTCCAAGGTGATGCTGAGATGAGAGCAGGACGGTAAGGAAGGACTCTACCTGTCCGATTGATACATAATTTAGCTAATATGCACGAAGTGAGTGAAAATATCACAGGAACAATGTTCCATAGTATTTAAACATTCCACACTACACCAGGAGAATGAGCCATTCAAGACCGTGTAAAGAAAGTACACGTAAGCAAAAGGTTCAGGCAGTAATCCCAGGACAGGAGACATGGGAATCCAGTTTACCTGGGAAGCCTTGAAGGCTGCTTATGCAATATTCTCATGCCTTTTGCAGGTAGAGGTATAATTATTCCATTATGCTTTCCTGTGAAGTGTGAAAACTCTCTTTACCAATCCTCTTAAATTAGTTAAATATAATATTCAGTGAGACAGGAGACAGAGCAATGTTAATTGAAAGTGGAGAGGTGTTTATAGGTTGATGTGGTGCAGCCAACTGTGACTAAAATTAATGTCTGGGGGTTCCTGCAACTGCGGGATGCCCTTAAGTTTATCCTGTATTTCTAATAACAAATCCTGGCACCCAGAGAGTCTCGTTTATGTGTCATGATTCCAGCCTTGGAGAAGATTTCCTTAAAATAGGTCTGAGAATTTTAATTACATTCCATTTGTCAATTGCTTTTTTGCCTGATGAGGTGTTGGGGACAATGAGAAATTTTTCTAAAAGTTCAGCTTACACCAATTGAGGTATTGGTAAAATGATTGCTCATCCTGTTTGTGGACTACCTCAGAGCCCTTCCATGCTGGGCCTGTTCTCATCTCAGCCAAACCACAGTTGAATTCTTTAGTATATTGCATTACAGTAAAATGGAAATCATAAGACAAAGGCCAGTCGAAGGATTTGATTCTGTCTCTTCCTTTGCCATTGGCATTACCAAGCAATTCCTTATGCTGTTTCTGCTTGGCAATAGGTTCCTTGACTGTGTGAGCAGTGCTAGGTTCTATTACTCACTTAGCCGAGAGAATAAATGTCAGGTCTGTAACCCCAGACCCCGGCTGAGCCCATCTAGCAGAGCTTGACCACATGGCCAGTCATCTCAGCAACGTGGGCAGACCTATTTTGATCCTTTTCTTTGTTTTGCTAGGACAGAAATTATGGGTCCGTGCTGGCTTCCAGTCACATGGTTGTTTATTTCAAATGCCAGGCTTAATGGTCATGATTCTTCTTTAAAGAATGGCCTGACCGGCCTGGTGGAGACAAAGGAGCATAGGAAATGGAGAGGTGGTTTTGTTCTCCCCCTACTGGGCGGATGTATTTATTGTCTGGATGTGGAGAAGAAACCGAGCTATTAGCATAGCTTGCTTAGGACCAGTAGGTAAAAATCAGAGTTGAAATACTATTTTTTTTTCCACAGAAAAGAAAATTGTTACATAGTGATATCATTGGGTCATGTGCCCAGTAAGATATTGTCCCCAAAGGTACTGAGGCCACATCACACCAGCCTTGTACTGACTTTAGTTTTATACTTAGAACAAGGGCATTTCTTCTCCCCTGGTGCACGGGGGCTGGGGGTATGGAGGATGTGGGGGTTAATAGACAGGTTACTGATGCAGCCATTTCTATATTTTGCCATGTGTCTGTGATGTTACCAATCTGCTGGCATCTTGCTCCTTGGGTAGCTAGATGGTGTCTGCCCTGACTCTGCCCTTCTCCCTGTCTCTCTGCTTGGATTTCCTACCTGGCTCTTATCCTGCCTTGCCATAGGCCAAGGCAGCTTTATTTATTAAGCAAGGGGAGCAACACATATTCACAGCATACAGAAAGAACATCCCACAGCAAGGAGGTCTGTTCATCACTTGTCCTTCAGGGTCTTAGATATCCCACCTCTTACTCCATGGATGTATTAATAAATGGAAAGAAATTTTAAAATCTATTTGCCAATAACTTCTCTACTGCAAGTATGAATCCTACTTCTAGTAAGTTGGCTCCAGGTTCCACCTCTGTTTGAAATTAGACATGGTATGAATGTAGACTGTTCAAAAGATATTAGAAAATCATAATTAGAGAGGGAGAGAGTTGGGAATTTGAGATCACAAGATACAGAAGTGACTCTGGAAGATCGTCAAGCTCTTGTTCTTCAAATTGGTATCTTTTGAGGTGAATAATGTGACCATTGCTCTGGTTACTGGAGGATAAACCCACTGTGTGTATTTCAGAATGCTTCATTCCAAGGGGCCTCTCTGTGTGAAGGGTAGAGGGTTGTTAAGAATGGGGAGCAAACCCTGAAGGTTCTATGGGTGTTAAAAGGAGCCTTCCACAACCTATACATCTTGGTTGTTAACTTGGTTGAACTGATCCCTAAGACATTAGTAAATGTCTTTGTATGTCTATAAGGGTGTCTCCAGAGATGATAAGCTTATGAGGCCTCTGACTTCATTAACAGCTTAATTCCTTGGTGCATTCAGAGTTGGAATAGATTACAAGGAGATGGTAGCCCTTTAGAAGGTAGGGCCTGGTTGGAGGAAGCAGGTTACTGGGTACACATCCTTGGGATCTGTAATCTTGCCCTTGTTGCAGCTCTCCTCTGCTTCATGTCTGTTGTGATTTGTGCCAATGAACTGAAACCTCTGAGATCATGAGCAAAATTAATCTTCCATTCATTAAGTTGTTCTTCTATGAATTTGTTCAGAACTATGATGAAAGTAGGGAACAAAGTGTCCAACCTGTATCTGTAGTTTCCTTCTCTCTCTATCCTCTAACCCTTCATTCAGCTGAGTTCCATCTACACCCACCTTTCCTGAATATGAAGCATCTTTTCACAGCTCCTGGAGCACACCGGCCACCTGGTCTACCTTCTTCTCCTCTTTCTCCTACAGACTCATCCCTTATCAATTCCAGGTCCTGGCAAGACCTTCTCATTTTTTTTTTTTTTTTTTTTTTTGGTTTTTCGAGACAGGGTTTCTCTGTGTAGCTTTGCGCCTTTCCTGGAGCTCACTTGGTAGCCCAGGCTGGCCTCGAACTCACAGAGATCCGCCTGGCTCTGCCTCCCGAGTGCTGGGATTAAAGGCGTGCGCCACCATCGCCCGGCCTCATATATTTCTTATGGTGTTTGAATATAGTAGTTTATTTAAATATAATTGTTACTCTCTCAGGGAGTTACGTCTATAGAGGTTTTGGTATTGTGAAGACAGTACTAATTGACTCTGACTTCAAACCCTTATCTTCCCCAGTCTTGTCCAGCTGTAATTCCCTCCCCTTCTCCTGGAGGCATGGCCAGTCCCAGTGCCTAAGCCTCTCTGATCAGACCAGGGGCTCCCATTTGGAGACAGGCCACTAGATGGAGTCTTGCTACCATAGAGCTGCCTACTAGTGACTTCGAGCCTCTGCATGCCTTGAGCCAAGTGCTCTTTCAACTGTTAGCCATGGCTACAGGATTGCAATAGTGACCCTTTTCTGTTTGGCTCTTCTTCATATTTATTCCTGGAAGCATACTTCAACCCTGCCTTCACACTTGTTCCAAAACCACTATCTAGAGCCTTCCAATAATGAACAGACCACCTTAAACTACAGTTCTCTGCTTTCCTGGGAGCATTTGAGAATTTTCTTTGGCTTGGCCTCCCTTACCCTAAACGGCAGCCTTGGATGATGCAATTTCTGCTACCTAGAAACAGGCTTACTACGTTGGATTTGGTATCTTGGGGGACCTTAGGGAATCAAGGAAAAACTGTTTCAAGGCATTAGGAAGATCTAGTTTCAAGTTTCATATTACAGACTAGCTTTGTGACCTCAGGAAATCCCCCAAGCCTCAGTTCCTTTACCTATAGAATAGAAATAGCATCTGTGCAAGCTATAGCCTCAATGTGATGATTAAATGATGTAAAATATTCAGTATGGTATCCAGAATTAAAGTCAAAGTAGAGGGAATGATGATGGTGTTGATGACAATAATGGTGGTGTGATTATGATGATGGAAGCAGTGGTGATAGCGATGATGGTAGTGTTGATAGTGGTGATGATGATGGTGGTGATGGTGATATTGAAGTAGGCATATTATTCTTACCCATCTTCCTTTGACCACTGCTATTTATAGACCATGCTGCTTTGCTTATCTGTCTTCTGCCTTCTCTATACCCATACTTCTGCTTTTCCTATTGTCCCGGTTGGTCAGGTATCCTAATTTGGAACATGACTCCATCACCCAAGGTGTCTCACAGCCTGTGGTCCCTCAGGCTGACTCAGACCCTTGTGCAGGTGCACAGGGCCATCCACTGCTCAAGACCAGTGCCATTTCCTGTTCACAGCTGCTCCTCGCTGCCGCTCTGCTATGTGTGTATCTCCTTGTAGATCTGTTGCTGCTTCTCAGGCATTGCAATGGGGGAAACTCAAGGTCAGAACAAACAAACACGTAAAATCAATTTTACCTTGGGAACTAACTTTTTTACAGAGCGGCTGTCTGATAGTCATCGCCTTGGCCCTGGCTCTGCACTCAGTGTGAGGGCAGCGCTGTGAGGATGGCTGCTCCCGGGATCCTCGCAGGGAAACGCATTACAAACAAACCCAGCCACCAGAGAGTGTGTGCACACGCACATCCACGGGCATGCATGCCAGCCATGGCTTTCATTTCCCTCTTCTCTTGTCTTTTGCCTCGCCCTGTGTTTTCCCTTCTCTGCTCTGATTTTCTTAGCAGTCTCTCTGCTTTTCTTCTTTTGTTTTCTTTCTGTCTCCCCTGAGTTTCCCCCTGGACCTCTTCTTCCCAACTCTCTTTGTTCTTTTCTTTTTTCTCCCTCCTTTATTCTTGGGCTCTCTCCTCCCCTTGTCTCTGGCGGTTGTTTTTCTCCTCACTCCTCACAGTCTGTCTCCTGAGGACATTGGCCGCTTCTGCTTCTTTTTCAACAATTATAATGATTTTTTTTCTCCCTCTGGAAATGAAAAGGGTCTTGATTTCATGGGCCTGAAACTGGGGTATGCTGGGTTGGCTTAGCTATACTAGAGGAGTTAATTGTGAATGAGGTCACTCCACAGATATTGGGGGGCAGACTTGGGCCTTGCAGAGAGGGACAGACATGACCATGAGCATTTTGGTGCTGTGTGGGAACTTGGACAGAGGTGGAGCGGAGTGTGGATGGCCACCTTCTGGTATTGTGTTATGCAAGTCAGTCTGCATGTGCAGCCATCTTACCACCTGTGGGGTAGAACTGATAGTCTACACCACAAATGCTACCCTGAAATTAACTTTGTTCCAAGAAAGAGCTAGGACTGTATGAACTTTGAGATCAATTGAATCTTTTAAAGAGTTGTTTAACCTCTATGTGCCTATCTGCAAAATGGGACTCTTTGTCTCTGCTCACCTTCCAGGAGATCCTACTAGGATAGCTGTTGATACTACATTCTGTGTTCACCTTTAATTTTAGAATCTATGTTTCATTGGTTTGAATGGTCTATGTGTAGAGGGGAAATTGGTGACTGAAATAGTCAAAGCCTTAAGAGTGGTGTTTTCCTACCATTTTTATCAAAATTAAATATGGTTTGTAAGCATATATGCTAATAAACATACATGTGTATATGAGCACACTTCAAAAATCTCCTTCTCCACATATATGTGTGTGTGTGTGTGTGTGTGTGTGTGTGTGTGTGTGTGCCCATGTTAATGATAGCGTCTCCTCAAGAGAGGCAGACACAAAGAGAGCCATCAGCCTCACAACCAGGCTTGACACTAAGCAGACCTGCGTCCAAGCTGAAGCTGACTCCAAGTTGGTGCTAGCTGGAACTTTCTCTGCAGGAAGACTGGCTCCCATCTGCCCTCTTTCTTGACCTGATTAAAGAAATCAAAGGGGCGTTAGGCTCCCTGGTTGGCGCACTTATCATTGTACGATTGGAACCAGCTTGGATCTCTGATATTCAGAGGTTACAAGCTGGCAAAATTTGTCAAAGAATGACAGCCGTGGCGACCTTGCACTGCAGGCACTTTCTGTCCTTCACACCAACCACTTATCTCTCTACAATCTTCCCCATGAACCCAGGGTACTCTTGAGATGTGGTGGAGGACTTTCAATGGACTCCTGTACTGGGCCCTTTGCAGGTTATGCCCAAGCCCTGCTTCTGTTTCTGAAGTGAACGGAACAAAACTAGAGCTCTCTAACAATGCTGAGTGCTGGGTTCCTTGCACACCAATCAGAGCAGCTGAAACCTGGAGAGCAGGGTGGGGCCACATGCTAGTCACACAGCATCTTGATACTCTGTGTGTTCAGCTGCCTCTGCCAGAGCATGCTCCTGTCAGTGGGGAGAGTGGGCCTAGCATAAGTGCAACCTGAATCTGCTTATAACTTTTCATGAAAGGAGGGGGGAGGGAGGGAGGGAGGGAGGGAGAGAGAGAGACACAGAGAGAGAGAGAGAGAGAGAGAGAGAGACAGAGACAGAGACAGAGACAGAGACAGAGACAGAAAGAGAAGGAAAGAAAGCAATTTGCAAGTCTGGATGTGGATTGTTCCTGTAGTGACCACTCCCCCAACCCCTGCCCCATTTCAAGGCTGCCTGGCATGGCTGGAATTCAGTACATGTCAGGGGCTGTGATGAATGGTTTATTCAATGCATTGACTCATTTCCACTTTCCATAAGCTTCAAGAAGGGGTCCTCTTGTACTCTGTGTTGAAGGTGAGGAAGTAAAAGTTCAGAGGAGGCAGTGGGAGCGAGGCAGGACTGAGATACAAAGGTGTATTTCCTAAGGCCAAATTCCAAGCTCCTAATCACTGCGCCATACATACTCTCATACCACCTGTTGTAGTGTATGCCACAGCGATGCCACAGCTGTGGTTATCCAGAGAAACACAGCACACTTATGAACACACACACATACACACACACACACACACACACACACACACACACACACGTGAGCACATTCATCTTTAACATGAAATGTCCCCAACAGGCTCATGTGTCTGAAAGTGAGGTCCTTGGCTGGTAATGCTGTTTTGATAGGCTGTGGAAGCTCTGAGAGGTAGGATCTAGCTGTCAGTCACTGGGGACAGGTCAGGTCCCTGGCAACTGTTCTTCCTAGCCACTTCCTATCACTCTCTGCTACTTGCCACGGTGGTGAGACCTGAGCATCTTCTTCAACATGTCTTCCCCATCATGATGTCCCAGGCCAGGTCTGGTATAAAGAAAGTAACTAATACATATACCATAAATCACTTAATCTATTATAAGGAATTGATTCACGCTGTTATGGGGCATGTGAGTTCTCCAATCTGCTATCTACCAGCTGGGGAGCTTCATTAGAGCTGGCGGCAGAGCTGGAAGGGCTGAGAGTCGGAGGACTGATGGCATTCTCTCAGTTCAGTTCTAAAAACCCAAGAACCAGGAATGACAAGGGAGGAGCCTGGTGTCCCAGCTCACACAGGCAGGCAGGAGGCAATCGCAGCCTCTCTGCCTTTTACTCTGGGCTTATTGCCTTCTCATGGTTGGATATTGCCAAGGCAAGCTGGGTTTCTGCTCCACTCTGCCCATCAATCCCAATGCTAATTGCACAGATGTGCTTGGGAAAAATGGTTTAGCAGCTATCTGGACATCCTACAATTTAGTCCAATTGACTTCAATGGTTCAGATCTGGAATGTTCCCTGGAAGCTCATACATTAAGGGTTTGGTCCCAGCTTGGCGTGAGTGGAAGGTGGTGGAACGTCTGAGAAAAAGGGTCATGTAGGAGGTTTGTAGGCCATTGGGACAGGCCAGTGAAGAGGATTGTAGGATCCTTGCTCTTCCTCTCTCCTGTTTCCTGCTTGACACTGAGGTAAATGACTTTCTCGGTCACATGCTCCCACCATGATATGCTGTCTCGTCACAGGCCTAAAACAAGGCTGCATGGCCATGACCTGGAACCTGTAGGAATGTGGGTTACATTCCTTTATAGTTGATTATGTCAAGTATTTGATACAGTGACAGAAAGCTGACTGCCACACTTGTGTACAATAGCCACCTCTCTTGCATTTGGCAGACTCTTAACCCACCATGTGTTTATGAGCTGAGTGACTCATTAAAAAGCAGCTCTGGGGGACCAGCCTGGGGTACATCGTGAGGGTATGCATTTATGAAATGCTATTGAGGATGCTGGTGCAACGTGACATGCTTTAGGCAGCTAGATACAGAACACTGTTCTCAAAGGATGAGGAGAGGAAGACACAATAAGTGTCTACGTCTCTCGTGATGATCCAGCCCAACATCTAAATCCATTATGAAGTTGTGAACCTTCCTCTGATTTGCTGTGGAATTGTCCCCTGATGGCCATCTGCCAGGCCACAAAGTCCCCGCTGCCCCTGAGACTCTATAAGAGTGCCATCGTGGAACAGGGAATCTCTCTACCAAGCCTGTGCATCCTTTCTGAGCCTTGTCAGGAGCCACCAACTAGGGTCCCCAGGAATGGTTACCAGGGCTCTAACCATGAATGCACAGCCACATGAATCTGCACTTTGCTTCAAAATTCACCCTCTGCTTCTCACATAGGGTTAAAGAGGTCTCCGTGCAGCCACCAGGGCCTTCTGCTTCCCACAGATTAAAAAAAAAAGAATCCTGCATCCTTCCTCTCTCTCCCGTCAGCCCTGCAGGCCTGTGGTGGTGCACCGAGTCGGTAAAGCCGGCATACCAGCTCCTGCTGCTGTGCAGAGAGGCGAGAAGGTCAGGGGTGTCTATGGGAAGGAGGCGATGCCTTCCAGGGACATTAATTTTTCAGTTTGTGTGTTCAGATGCGTGGCAGCTTAAGGCTGACAGGCTGGATTGCGGGCTTCTGTCAGGCTCAGAGCTGAAGGATGGCTCTGGGTCTAGAATGTAATTTAGTTTCAAGCAGGCTCCTTTGGCGGCTGCTGAGGCTGGCACTGGTGGGCAGGCAGGCAGGTGCTGCTCTCCAGAAGAGCACCAATGGAGCCCCTATCCCTAGGAATGTTGCACAAGATTTTATAGGGTGAGTTATCACCACTTTCTAAGAGGTAGTCAACATCAACTCCAAATTAGACATGAGGAAACTGAGGTGTGGGTAGGTCATCAACATGCTGTGCAATTGTGCTCACTCCTTCAGTAAACATTGATGAGAAATTACTTTATGCCAGGAAGTATGGCGGTCACTGGGGACTCAGGGCCCTGGTGGTGTGAACAGTTTTAGTCTCCTGTGTACATGATCTTTGAAATTTTAATTTTTTATTTATATGTTTGTGTGTGTCTCTCTCTTAGTGTATATGCCTCCTATGTGGGTGGCCATGGAGGTCAGGAGAGAGTGTCCGGTCACCTGGAGCTGGAGTTACAGTGATTGTGAACTGCTCCATGTAGATGTTAGGAACTGAATATGGGTTCACTGGAAGAGCAGCCAGTGCACTTAAACTCTGACCCATCCCCAGCCCTACAAAACCCGATTTTAAAAGTAAACCATTTAAAGGAGGAAAGATTTGTTTAATCTCATGGGACCATTCAGGGATTGTTTGACTCTGTTGTGTCTGGGCCTGTGGCAAGGTGGGACATTATGGCAGAAGGGCATGACAATGGAAAGCAGTCAAGAAACAGAAGTAGCAGAAGCCAGGGGAAGAACACAGTCCTAAGAACACATCTTGATGACAAGCTACTGTCAGCTAGGCCCTAGCTCCTAAATTTCTATCACCTCCCAATAGCCTAGTAAATTATGAAACCCCCACCCCATGGATTGCTGTACTGATGAGATCAGAGCTCTCCTACTCACGTCTCTAAAACCAAACTTCTGGCCAGTGCTGTATTGGAGATCACACCCACAACACAAGAGTCATGGAGTACTATCTCAGTTCAAGTTTTAGTTGTAGTTTCTAGTCTATGATACGACACCAAGACCAAAATCAAGGTAGAGTTTATTTTACTTTACAGTTGACAGTCTATCATCTAGGTAATTCAGGGCAAGAACTCAAGATAGGAAGCTGGAGACAGGAACCTAAGAAGAGGTCATGAAGAGTGTGGCTTATTAGCTTGTTCCCTGTGGCCTGCTCAGCCTGCTTTCTTAAACAACCCCAGGATACCTGCCCAAGGGTAACACCACCCACAATGGCCCTCCCACTTCAAATGCCAATCAAAAAAATACATCAGACTTGCCTACAGGCCAATCTTAGGGAGGCACTTTCTCAATTAAGATTCTTTCTAAGTTTGTGTCTCTAGTGGGTGTCAAGTTGACATTAAACTAGCCAGCACAACTCTAAGCCATAACATTTCCCTATGCAAATGTGCAAATGTGCCAAGAGACAGGTGATGGGCATAAGTTGAGAAGCACAACTTCTTGGAGCTGAGAGAAAAGATAATGGGAAGAGGTTTACTTTACAGGGGTATCTCCGGCAGCCCCTGAGAAGGTGCTAGACTGGGAAGGGTCAGGCCACGTGAAGAGAATGATCTATAGGAAGACCCTGAGAAGCCCAGGCACCTGGGAGAAGATCCATGTGACTGTAGACAATGGGCCTGGGCGAGCTGGGAGGCAAGCAGGCTCTGAACTCAATGTTTTGCAGACAACCATGGCCAGCTTGGGATTATTTGGCATAATATCCAGTAAAGCAGAAGATTTTACCCCAGACTTTCTGATTTCAAAGCTATGCTTTTCCTCATGACAGTAGTGATTTTCAAAGGTAGATTTTCAAAGCAGTAGAGCCCTTTTATCAATGAAACCTTATGATCATCCTTCCAAAATGCAAAACTCAACTGAGAGGTGTCAATCCGGTTCAGGGATCCCTGGATCTACCAATGTTCCCTCTGCCTGACCTCCTGTAATGGGTCCTGACATACCAGCATCTGGTAGGTAGGAGGAGTAATTGTTTATCCACGTATTCAGTTGACACACGTTACTATGTGCAAAGTGTGTGTCAGGTACGTGATACAGTACAATGGACAGAGAGAGGTTCAGTCCTTGATGTCCTGAAGCAGGATTCTGGAGGAGGACTCTGAATGAAACAAAGCATTTCTAGGGCTCAGAACATGCAGGGTGCTTAAGGGATTAGAATCCAGGGCTGATGAAAGTGGGCTGGGTTACCCAACCTAGACTCCAGGGAGGGGAAGACTGGAAGCAGGGAGCCATGCCGGCCTCAATGATCTGTGCTGCTCCCCTGCTTGTGCCTTCTCTTGGGAAGCCACCATTTCCCCATTCCCTGGCCTATTCCTGACTCTCTTTCAGTTCCATCTTGTGTGCCACCTCCTCCACAAGGCCCTCCACTGTTTCCCCACACTGAACGTACATTCGTCTTCTGTTTGTAATGTAGGGTAACTATATCCATTGGTTGCTGAGTTGTAACTATGTGTCACTTGCACAGTCTGTCTAATTATTATTTAACTGTCACAATAGCTCAGTGAGGACAGTGAAGTCAAGGAAAATGTCACCTGCTTGGGCTGATGCAGCTTTAACGAGGAAACGTTTTTTGGTCCTGCTTAGTCCTCAGAGCCCATTCCTAAATGCCCTGCCTCCTTGCCTTTGCCTTGCTTACTATTTCCCCATGGGTCCCTAAGATTGTCCTACCTGAACGTATGTCTGTAGGCATGGAATGAGTCTTGGCACTGTTTGTACCCTGTGAC
This sequence comes from Peromyscus leucopus, assembly GCF_004664715.2. Classification (NCBI taxonomy): domain Eukaryota; kingdom Metazoa; phylum Chordata; class Mammalia; order Rodentia; family Cricetidae; genus Peromyscus; species Peromyscus leucopus. The sequence goes on along the minus strand of NC_051063.1, from coordinate 79,960,445 downwards.
ATTTCCCAAAGCCCAGACTATAGTAGACTCTGCATAGAATACTGTTAACACAAATCCCGTGAGTGACGTCATCTGAATGGGCCATGGTCACTTTTCACAACAACAACCCAGTTCATTAAGCAATAACCCCCCAGGTTGTGTCCCAGACACTATTCATATCCTACCCCCTGCATCCTCGCCTATATCTTTAGAGCTCACAGTGTGGATAAGGAGTCTAAACTCAGCTCCTTCATTTTGGATGCTTTACGGAAGGAGCAGGAAAACATGGATTCTAGATGAATATTCTGAGATGTGTCGGGGTTGCTGGGAGAACATGAAGTTCATGTTGAGCGAGGCTCTCAGAACCTCTGGTTCCCAGGGTTTTAAGATAGACTTAGAGAAACTCTCATTTGTGACAGCTTTGGCATGAGTACTAGGCAGCCTGCATGCTTGGTACTATTGATTTGGTAAGACTTTGACATAAGACTCTTAGGTGAGGGCCTTGCAGAAGCTGAACCTTGAGAAAGGTATAAGTGGCCATGCTAGTAGATGGCTCAAGGCAGCCAGGTCTGCTCTGGGAGAACAATGGGCAAGTTAGACCCTTTGCTGGTTGTATGATGGCTGAAGACGGTGTGGAGTCCTGACTCCACTGCTGAGTATGGGGTGGACACTAGGAAACAGCACAGCCTCTCACCGCCTCACCAAAACCACATGTAGTATGAGAGAGGTGGCGCCGTCTTCACAGCCCCGTGGCCATGAACACGTGGTGCCACAGATGAAGGAAGGCTAGTTTCTTTTGCTCCCTCATTCCTTTTCCCCCTTCATCTTTTCCTGCTTCCCCCTCTGTCTAGCTGATGGACCAAGATGAGAAGATACAAACAGAGGTCCTGCGTCCAAGGACCGGACACGTGGGTCAGACAATAAAACCCAGGATAGAAGGTCAAAAGGGCATATTGGGCTTCTGATTTCCAGGAACCTTGAGTTCTGGGGCCTGAAATGGGTCGGAACCATTTGTGTCTCAACTTTTACAGCATGGGGATGGCTTTTCATTCCTATCCACAGCAAGTCCTTCAGCTCTCCAGATACCTGCCAGGAGGCTCAGACAGTAAATATCCAGGACCAGTCTCAAGAGATTTCAGACACTAGTTGCACTTCTCAGGTTGCTGCACACCCTTTGCACCTTTAAGAGCTTCATGTCAGAGGTCGGGGATGAAGGCCAAATGTGGGGTTTTTATCATTGCAGGCACTGAGACTAGCTGTGACAGAGAGAGAAGAAAGCTAGGCAGAAGCCTTGTTCATGGCCTGGATTAACCAACCAGCTGTAAGGAGCAAGCCAGAGGTTGCAGAATGTTGCAATGAGCTGCCTAGGGGTGGTCTTCTGTGGTTGATTGGGAATAGGGAATTGGATTGAGTAGAGTTGAGACCTTGAGTTCTTCAGTCCACATATCCATCCTGTCCCATTCTTTCTTGGAGGCAAGGCGTTCTTTGCATCTCACATGGATGCAAGCTCTGGTGCTGGGTAACCTGGAGGCTTGGGGGTGGAGTTTCCATAAGCACATAATTGAACAGTTAGCTTGTGGAGGTATCAACTGGCCATGAAGCTGAAGTGCTGTGTGTCTAAGAAGACTTGGTGGATGATGGCCTAGCTAACTATGCTGTAGATATATTGACTCTGGTCCTGCTCTTTGTCTGGTTTCCTTGGGAAAATCTGAGTTTGTGGTGGTGGTGGTGGTGGTGGTGGTGGTGGTGGTGGTGGTGGTGGTAGGCATTACCCAGATGATCTTCTGGGTTTTGTGAGAAGACAGAAGTCATTCTTGTGGACTTGTGGACTCGTGGACTCACATACATCTCAGGCAGGACTTCACGGGCTTTGCTACCATCCTGCTACCCCCTGGCTCTGTCAGCAGCCGCCTCCTCATCCTATCTTCATACCTCCTTTGCCACATACAAATCAGCCTCTATAAACAGAACCAGGGCAGCTTCTGCCTCCAGCCATTCATCACTTCCCCCCTGACAAGTGTGCATTGCCCATCTTTGCTCACTCGCATTTTGCTACAATAACAGGTAAAATGCACATTTGATCTCAGTCACTCACACAAGCACCCAAGTGCACATTTTACTCACAAAAATCCACACACATAGAAACAGGCATGGGCCTCAATCAGCCATGTGTAAAATGCCAGCCTGGCCTTCCAGAGAGTGTTTAAGACAGGGTGGGAGCCCTTGACGAGATGCTGGTGGTATTGTTTCAGGGAGCCCTAACACACACACACACACACACACACACACACACACACACACACACACGAACGCACGCACACACCCTGCCTTTCCAGACAATGAGAATCTTCCCTCTGCAGAGAGAAATACAAAAGCATGTTTATTAGGTATGGGAAGTATCATAACCAAAGGCATATTATGTTGGGGAACCAGCCTGCCTTTGCCATGTGGCCATATGAAGCTGTTTGAAAACCCTATTTCCTGTTTGGATTTCGAAAGGGGGAAACAATCTCCCTTTTGTTTGGAGAGACGAGACCGTGTCTTCTTTCGTGCCAACATGGAGATACCCCCTGCTGAAGACCATCAAAAACACCATTTATCTAATTCCCTCTTCCAAACACAGAGTGCCTTTAGCATTCAATTTGGCAGTCTCTAACACTAATCAGCACCAAGTGCTTGGCACAGTTCTTAGCATCATACTTCGTTGGTCTGTGTGACTTTTTCTGGAGAGACATGAATGTCTAATCATCTGAGATGGAGAGGGCAGAGACAAACCAAGAACAGGATCCTGTCCAGGTCCAGCTAAGTGAAACAGTGGGTTTACTGGGCCACACACAGGAGTATAGGTGACTTACGGACACCACTGAGAAACCTTGTCTCTGTTCACTTCTTGTATTATCTTGAGGAGAGAGTTGGATGCCCCATGAATTTTGGAAGCTTCTCCCACCGAGGGATGTTCACTGGCCTGATCTTGTAAAGGTCCCCTGTGGTCCTCACAGCTTCTCTGCTCTAAGACAGTGATGACCTTTTCCAACCTGGAAGGAACAGCCACACTACAACTGCATTAAGTCATTTCATCCTGCATCATCCCATTGAGGTTGTTCCTATTATTATAAATCCATTTTATTTGCAGAGAAACTGAAACAGAGAGATTAAGCAGCTTCGCCCACAAAAGCAACAAGGATGGAAGTTGAGTCTTCAGCGTCTGCGTTCTTTAGTGTGCTAGGATGTCTTGATGGATACGGGGAGCTGTATAAAGGTTGGACATCTCCAGGGGTGTGGAGTCAGGGCTTCTCTACACTTACCCCCCCCCCAGGACTTCTGGGCATGTGCAGTAGAGAGACATGCATACTCATCAGGAGGTGCTTGCACATGTCAGCTGGCTGCTGGAGGCAGCAGGTGAGTGAGTCCTCTTCCTCTGCATCTTCTTTCCCTCATGCAGAACAGCTCCAAAGAAACTCACATGCTTATATTATGACTTCTTGGAGACTCCAGTTGCCCTATTTTCTGGGAAGGCCACTTTGGATGAGGTCCTAACAGTGTCTTCTAGGACCCAGGTTGGACTCACTTCTGCTTTTCTGTATTTTTGCTGGGTTCCTGCTGACACTTGTGTTCACCCTCAGGAATCCAAGCAGACTCACCCCTGATGACCCTGTGAAATGCAGTCTGCAAATCACCACAGAAGGACCTTTAAGAGTCCCCCAGTTTGACATTTTTATTTATTCCGCTAAAAGGCACTTTTTGTTGTTGCTGCTGTTATTGTTGTTAGTAATTGAACCTTCTTTTCCAACCAAATTTTGCAGAAGACAATGGTAAAGGGATGTCAGGGAGGCATGTATTGCCCTGTGTGGCCCCCCTGGGCTTCTGTTCCCGCAGGGTAGCTCATGGAAATATCAGCCCATGCACAGATGCTGGGTGTGGTGGTACAACATCTGCAATCTCAGGCCTGGGGAGGCTGAAGCAAGAGGATCTTCGGTTTGAGGCCAGCCTGGTCTACACAGTAAGACCTTATCTAAAAAGAACATCCAAAACCTGGGGGCTAGAGAACTGGCTCATGGGTTCGAGGTGCATATGGCTCTTGCAGAGGACCTGAGTTCAGTTTCCAGCACCCACATAGCTGGCCTACAACTGCCTGTTACTAGGGAGATCTGATGCTTCTGGGCTACAGTCAAGTCCATATACCCACACCCCACACACAGACATATATGTATACACATGATATATATATATATATATATATATATATATATATATATATATATTTGGTTTTTCGAGAAAGGGTTTCTCTATGTAGCTTTGTGCCTTTTCCTGGAACTCACTTGGTAGCCCAGGCTGGCCTCGAACTCACAGAGATCCATCTGCCTCTGCCTCCCGAGTGCTGGGATTAAAGGCATGCACCACCACTGCCCGGCTGATTAAAAATATTTTAAGTCTTAAAAAAGGCAAATAAAACCCATCAATAAACACTGCTGCTCTCTGGGTCCCAGGCTCCCTGCTCCCACATCCCCCGAGTATGACATGCACGGTGCACGTGTCACAGTCCTTCAACCTCATGGCTCTGTCGTCCCTTAGGTGACTGTGTATCTTTAGTCTAACCTGGCTCTCAGTCACGTGTTAGACCAATGCCAACGGGATCCCTCTAAACTGCATAGCTGACCATGTCTCGAGTCTGGTTAAGAGAGTCACACTTCCCTATCATTTCTCACTAGACTGAGGTTGAAGCAAAAGTCCTTAGCAAAGTTGAAAAGATGCATTTGTTTGTGACCAGATTTTGTTATGTCCCCTAGGCTGGTCTGAAATCACAATCCTCCCTCAGTGTTCCCAGTGCTTTTATTAAATTAGTGATTATTAAATTAGTCCCAGGCTGTATCTTTGCTAGAGCATATCTGCTTCTTTGGGAAGCATTTCTGATCATCTCCAGGTTCTGGCCAGTCACCTGGGCTTGGGAGAGACATTAGTCCCGATGCTGTGTCCTGCCTCTCCTCAGCCCAGCAGCCATATCGCAGGCCACTCAGGAAACTTCAGCCTCCTGCAAGAGGAAAGATTTCAGCTCTTAGGAGAATTTATTGCACAGATTAGATGCTGCCAAAACCTTCAATATTAACTCCCATCTGAAGGCAGCCCAGGAATAGGAATGGAGTCAAGCTGTCTCTTTAGGAGCTCTTGTGAGCTCCTGGATGCTACTGCCTGTCCTAGAAGATTGATTTGAAGAGCTGTGGCAAGGGAGCCTGGTCGCTCAGGGATGAGGCATGCCCTTACCAAGTGTTTTCAAATCACCAGGCACAAAGTCCACCAAGGCCATGTCACCTGAGTCACCTTTGATCACAATTGCAGGGTCTGAGCCATGATGATTCTGTAAATTGGAAACTCATATTTCCTACTTAAAACGGAGACAGTTTTATACAGATGAGCTCATAATGATATGTATTCAGTTAAAAAGTATCATTTTTTTAAACAATGGGGAAACCATTTATAATGTGCGCAGGAAGTTTAGCTAAGAATTAGAGGGAAACTGGGGTTGGGATTTAGCTCAGTGGTAGAGTGCTTTCCTAGCAAGCACAAGGCCCTAGGTTCAGTCCTCAGCTCCAGAAAAGAAAAAAAAAAAAAAAGAATCAGAGGGAAACTGACTAAATAAAATGACACATGGGCACCAGGTAAAAGTTCGCACAAGCAAGGTGAAGTAAAAATAGTCAAAATGATCAAAGCCAAAGCATTTGGAAAGGAAACATTCTTAGGAGAAAGTGAGAGTATGACAGATGAGCCAGACTGGGCAGAAGAGAAAGTTTAACTGTGACCTTGAAAGTCATGGCTCTAGGCTGCATCCACACCCATCTGTAAGGAGGGCTGAGACACGGCAGTGTACTTATGAATGCATCCCAGGATTCCCCTGGGGAAAAAGCCCCTCTCTGCTCATCTCTTGAAGAAGTCAGTTCCTGTATGCCTTCAGACGCGGTCAGGTGCCTCGGATCTGACCCATCCCATGTCACTGAGGGCAGTGGGTCCCACCTGTGACCACCTCTTCCCTGTTCTTTCATGGAGCCCAAAGTGTTTCTCTACCTGATGGGGGGGAACATATTTCTGTATCCCTGACCTTGATTCTTAGTCAGACGCAGTAGAAATGATGGGCTCTTTTTTTCCTACTGAGGCTGGTACCCCTGATGCTCTCGAACCTGTGCCATCACCGTTGACCACCTGCTTAGGCCAGCCTATTGGAGGGAGAGAGACAGAAATGGCAGACCCAGTTCACCTGCATTGCCTTGACTTCTAGCTAACCGTGTCCCAGACAGACCAATGACACACCATTAAGACTGGCAGAGCTACTGGCTGACCCTCAACTGGCCAGCTACGTGTTGAGTGCACGTATTTTTACTGCATTGCTGTGGCCCAATACTTTTGTGACAGTAGACTGCTGATGTACCCTGTGACTGCATTTCCTGCACTTGGAGTTGGTATTGGATTCTTCTGGAACAATCAGCACAGGAAGAACCGTTTTATTTTTTTTCCTACTAGTGTTATTTTGGTAAGACTGAAGCCAAGAACAACAGAGTAGCATGTCAGCTTAGAGAAAAGCAAAGACTGAAGCCAGTCCTGAAGAACTGAATATTAAAAATGGGAAGGAAAAACCCAGCCGTATCTGAAACAATCAGAAGAGGCTTTTCTATGCAACATGAATAATGCCTTCTACTTTTTTTTTTTTTTTAACTAGAGTCAACTTATCTTGGATTTTTCTTTTCTTGACCCTTGAAAGAAAGAGTACCCAACTGTGGAATATTTTGAGGGTTAGTGAGTTATAAATGTGCCCCAGTTAAAAGGACAGAGTCTAGGAAAGCATTGCTGTCTCCTTGGGGTTTCGTGTATAACAGAAACTTTTATTTTCATAGTTTACTTTCTAGGGAGACCGGGGCTTATGTGAGTTCACCTGTCAGCTTGCTAGTCATAAAGTGGCAATTATAGCTGTTGTCCCCACAAGATTTCAGCAGTTCTTGGAAGCAAGTGACTCACTCCTTACTCAGGTTTGGGGAATATGAAGACGTAGTAGTTCTGAGAAAGATGTGGCAGGATGTTCCTCTGGGCCAGGAGCTTAATTCATGCCCTAGAAGAAGAAGAAGAAAAAAAAAAAAGAACTCTTTTATATCTGGTGAGATAGCGAAGATGACTTCACTGAAGACCTGTGGCTTACCAAGGAGGAACTGGAATCCAGAAAGGGGTTGGGGAGACCGCTGTGTGCCGTTCTGTGCAGGGAAGAAGAGAGGCCTTAGAGGTAGAGAGGTGGGGTGTGATCCTGACGTGTCGTCTATAAATCTAGCTACCTGGGCTTCAGATCCCCTTTCACCTCCATTCCCACTGCTGTCAAAGCCAAAAGGGGTACCACACAGGAATGGAAGAGTTCATTTGTGACTGTTTGAGGAGCTGCCCATGGTAGACTGCACTTGCTTGTTTCATTCCAAGGACTAAAGTGCAGGAGTGGAGAAACACTAACTCCATAGAGAAGAGCCTGGCAGACTGCCTGAACCATGTGCTGAATGTTAACATTTCCAGTGTACTGTATGGTCACCACATATATGATATGATATGATAGGGGACACCCTACCTTCACAGTGCTGTTCCCTCAAACCCAGCACATTCGAACCATGAGGAATATCCCACTGAACTGAGATCTACAGTGCTCTGCAGAGCACTGGTTGGTGTTTCCCCTAAGGCTTATGAAACTGACAACCCACCCGAGAAAGATCAGAGGAGATCCAGATATGCCACAGATTAGCACAGTGGGGTGCCTTTGAGTGGACCCCAGAACAGAGAAGAGATGCTAGTGGAGAAATTACAGAGAAGTGTAGCAATGAACTGATGGTTGTGGACCAAAGCACTGGTTTTCCAGCTGTAATGACTTACCAAGGTTATGTGTGATGTTAACCATAGGTAAACTAGGTGAGTGTATATGGGAAGTGTCTATGTGATGCACAAAGTCATTTTGAACATCTATAATTATTTACAAAGAAAATAATCATGTTTTTTTAAAAATGAAAATTCAAAATTATTTGGATATATTCATTGAGCAAAACAACTTGCTTCATTTTAACATTTTTTATACCTGTATATCATGTACTTAGCTCATAGTTATCCCATGTTGACTCCTCTTCTCTACTGTCCATGCTTCATGTTGTCTCCTCTCTCCTCCCAAATAGTTTCCTGTTGACTTTGATGTCATGGATATAGTAATACATTATATATATGCACATAGAGACACACATGCATACAAATGTAGACTGCGTGTGAGAGAACATGATTCTTCTCTTTCTGAGCCTGGCTGACTTGACTTAACTTGATGATGTCAATTCCAGACATTTTCCTGCAAATAGCATGATTTTGCTCTTTATAGCTAAATAAAACACCATTATGTACATATTCAGCACATTTATGTGTACTTAAACTTTCAAGACAAAATGTTGAGTTGAATGTGATCCAACTGCAGCTGTAGATGTCAGTTCCATTTTCTAGCCACACACTCTCAGATCTTCCATATGTCCAATGGTTCAACTCAGTGGCTGCACTTGTCCTGATGTAGCTGTTGGAAAATCTCGCTGTGTCTCCTCTATCCTGGACAACACTCCTCCAGCAGGATGCCCTACTGTGCTTCCCTGGGGAACCCAGGTCATCAGAAGGTTGGCCAATTATTTGTTAGCTTTGGGTCATTTGGATTTATTGATAAAAATATGCCACTGACATATCTTGGTGAAGGCAGAGTCATAATGATTGTGTTGCTGTGTGTGCCCTCTATGTAAGTCTCCAGGGTTTGTTTTGTGCATATCTTCCCATGGAAATCCGGGAAGAGAGGGGCCTGAGTCCCTGAGAGGATCTTGCCCAAGACTTCACAGTCAGGAAGCAGGAGAGGGCAAAGCATGGCCCTCTTAAGCCCTGTGACATGTTGTTTGCAGAGAGCTCCCCAGCACTTAGGGACTCCCTAAGATATTACTGAATACAGAGATCTGAAATTGTGACTTATGAGCTATCTATACTGGTTACACCAGGTTCCATTCTCAGTCCTCAGATGGTATATGGCGCTGTATGGTGGGTTTTGTTTGGTTAATTTTATTGTTATTGCTGCTTCCTTTTTAGATGGAATCAATTGCTATTTGAAAATAATGAGATTCAACCTTCAGATGTCAGAAAAACAAAAAACAAGGGGGAAAATGGGACACTGGCCACATTAGGCATCTGTTGTTGTCTGAAGGTGAACCTGACTCCTAGTTAGGTTGGGACTTATGTTCTAGTTTTCAGCCCTCCACAGTTCTGCATCCCAGCCCACTCTGTGTGTTTCTCTTCTTAGCCTGGCCCTTTACATTCCCAGAACCTGACTTAGTCCAATTCATTGTGGAGAAAATTGCCCATTGGAGGGCTGGTGACTGGTCAAAAGTCACCCAATAGGCATACGTAGACAGCATTCCAGGGTAGATCCCAGGGGCAGATGAGCTTCTCAGCTCTCCGGCTTCCTGTCCTTGGGGTCCTTTTGCTTTCTCTGCAGCTGACTTTTTTAGTTCCCCATCATCAAACTTTAGGTCACATCTCCCTCTTTTGGGCACTCCAAGAGGAGTTGCCTGATTGCAAATACACCCCAAACAAGCAAGAGGAAAGGCATCGTCATTAGGAGGATGGGAAGCTAACTGGGGAATTTTGAAATTTAAATTCATCTTAAGGGGAAGGATGGGAGGGGGGGTTAAAATAAAGGAAAAGAGAGAAAGGAAGGGAGAAAGGAGGAAGGGGAGAGTGAAGAAAGAAGGAATGAAGAGAGGAATGGAGGGAGGCAGAGAGGGAGAGGAGAAATCAGGATCTCAGTTGAGGGCTGGAGAGATGGCTCCTCACTTGCTGCTTTTCCAGCCAACTGGTGTTCAGTTCTTAGCACCTAAGTCAGGTGGTTCATAGCTACTTGTAAGTCCAGCTCCAGGGCAACCAAGACTGTCTTCTGGCCTCCTGGGATGCACACATGCGCACACATACACACAAATAAATCAACCTTGAAAAATGAAAAGAATCTCAGTCTCAAGATGTGGTACCTCTGACGTCCATTTGTTGCCCTGGTGAGTTCTTAAACACTCATCACCCGGCAACTGTCATCTCCTTCAAGGAAGGAAGGAGGGGAGTGAGCTGTGTTCCCTCTCTGGGCCTAACCCAGCTGGAAATGAGAGAATCTGGAAGGCCAATGACAGGGCAAAGGTCTTGCAAGGGTGATGTCAGTCCGTCTCTAACCTCTTGAATATTAAAAATGTATGTTTGCAATTGTTATGTTTTACACAAAGGTGAATACAGCACACATTCAGAGTATATAGACCATTAAAACGATTGTCTGTGGGTAAGCTTGCTACCCTCCTTAAGAGGTTTATTTGCTCCCTTAGCAGTCCCGTGTGCTCCTGTGTGGTACTCTCTCTCCCTTTGGCCCCACTTCACTGAATCTTGTGTGAATAACTCTCTATTCTCCTATTTGGTCTTGATTTTTTGTTAGGAAAATGGCCAAATATGTAAAAAAAAAAAAAAAAAAAATCAATGTTAAGCACATGGCTGTTCACATTCTTCAGTTTTCCACGGCTGAGTGACCATGTAACGCTTTCTTCTGGAGGCTCCCAACTGTCCACGGGCACAGAGCTGCTGCCATGGTGGGCACCGTGGGGCCTCAGTGGCCTCGGCTGTGGCTACCTCCTCACTTGGCTCCCTAGTCATCCATGCCTCTCTGCTCCATTTCCGAAGGCTTGGAAGCAAACCCCAGCAGTATACGATCTCAGCTGAAAACAGGTCAGGCTGTGTAGGTAAAAGAGAGGGTCCCCTTAAAAATATAATCACAGCACCAATGTCAGAGCTGAAATAGTGATCACCTCCCCAAGGACTGTAAACCCCTCTTTAGTGTTCATGCTCCGCAGCCGGCCCTCCCTTCCCCACCCTCCTGCAGTTTCATAGTTTTCCCTTTCAATGGTGATCCAAAGCTTCCATTAGTCTACTTGGTTGGTAGCTGTTTAGCTCTCTGAGGTCCACGTCCCTGATTTTAGTTTGTTTGTGTCACTTGCCACACAGCCTCAGGTACGGCTCTTGTGAAAATTTCCACCTCCTGGGACCTTGAGTTAGTGTTTTTCAGGCAGACATGCCCACAAGCCAATATGATCTGGGTAATTCCTCAGTTGAGATTCCTTTCTCAGATGACTTTAGGGCATGTCTAGCTGACAGTTAAAGCTAACTAAGACAAAAGACAATGGGGACCATGCTCATGCACCCCACACCGGGTTCCAGTGTCATTCACGTGCTTCATTGTTATGGCATTTGTATCACAACTAGAAAACCAACATTAACATTATTCTCAGCTAAGTTGTTGCCATTTATTGAGATTTTCTTCATTTTTTTCTAACATCCTTTCTGTGGTCCATGAGTTTATCTAAGATGCTGCACTGGGTTCCATCTCCGGATCTCCTTTTACTTTTCTTGGTTGTGACATTTTCTATCCAGCATTTGTGTTTTGGAGTGCCATCTCATCTGTATTCTACTGCAGTGACTCACATGTTGGAGATCTACCTTCTCCTCCTGGTCTCTAAACAGCCTCACACACTCTGCTTCAGAGTCTGTGAAAGTTAGAACTCAAGGCTCTATTGGATTCAGGTCAGATGTTTTCCCTGGAATATTTCACAGGTGATGCTGTGTCTTTGCTGCCTTACAATGGAAATGGACATGGAGAGACAAGAAAGAGAGGTGGGCTGATGAGGAAATGAGAAGCCCGTGGCAGAAGTGGAAGTGAGACAATCCTGACTCGATGAGAAGTACGATTGTATTGTGTGTTTTGCTTTTCATCACTTAAGTCTGGCTCAGTAAAATTGACCCAGTGATACACATTAATCTGTGATATTGATAAGATTGCATTATTGCCTTTTCTTTTAGACTGTAGCTGATGAGTTTACTGGCATCATTAATTTCAGCATGATTCGCTTAGCAAAAGACTGCATGCATTGGATTAAAGACATCTCAAAATTTGGATGCTTTTACAAAGTGTTTTGATTTATCTTTGTAATGACCCCAGGTTTAATTTCTGTTTCCCAATTATTCATCTTTTAAAAAGTGAATGGATTATGCCATTAGCACACAGAGTGACACATGAATAAAATTTCTCAGCAGTTGGTACACACAGAAAGAGACAGAGACAGAAGCAGAGACACACACACAGAGACAGAGAGGCAAGGAGGGAAGAGAATAATGAAATCTTTATTATACCAATACCATCCTCTGATTTCATTATTGTCCCATAGTTAGGGAAGACATAGAGTGCAGAGTCAGGTGAACATATACAGGACTATCCAGTATGGTTTCTTTGCAACTTCCTGTGAATTAATAGTTATTTCAAATTAAAAGTTTAGAAAAATTAATTGGAACAATTCATGTCCTGGGTGTTTTGGCCAGAACAACAAAATAAAGAAAGGAGTTAAAATTTTATAAGGGAAGTGATCCAATGGCCATTATTTGCAGATAACATGGCTGTCTACGTAGAAAACTGGATAAAACATGTTTTGTGCTCATATAAGAATTCAGCAAGGTACAATATAAAAGATTAACAGATGCCATTTCCAATAATAGTAGCAAAAACAAATGAAAATATCTAGGAACACATTTAAGCAGCATTGCACTGGACTTATGAGAAGAAAACAGTGCCATTCACTAACTGTATCAAAGACAGCTCACACAGAGTGCAGGAGAGGAGATGAGCAGTGTCATTTATTATTTAGAGTTTTAAAGACAGCCAATTATTCCTGGTTGTGTTACAAAAGACAGTGTGAGGTAATTGATGAAATCTAAATAAAATCTGGGAGTTAGGTAGGAGTGCGATGCTATCTAGTCTCTTGATTTTGATATTTGTAAGATGGTTTTGTGGAAGAATGCTCTGGCTTTTAGGAAATAAAATGTGTTTAGGGGCAATGGAGCATCTCATCTGTATCCTGTCCCAAGGGGTTCATAGACTAGTATGTCTAACACAGGACTACATATCTGTCTCCAGCCACACACACGTTAGATCTATGTCTGTCCCCTACATCTACACTGATGTTTCTTTGTTTGAACAAGTCTCACTGGGTAGCCTTGACTGCCTTGGCCTCCTGGGAACTGGGGTGCCTGTATGCACCACCATGACTAGTTATAGCTGTAGACTGGACAGTGTGATGATGTTATTTGGGGAGTCTAGGTTAACAGAATGCAGAAATTCTTTTAAAACACATTTACAGATTTTCTGTAAAATTGGAATTATTTCTGAGTAAGACTGTATGTACACATGCATGTATGTGAGTGTGGTGTGTGCAAATATGCATGTGTGTTGAGAGATATGATTGTCTATGGGGGCATGGGTGGAGGGCAGAGGTCAGTGTGTCCTGTATTCCTTACATCACTTTTCCACCTTATTTTTGCATTTTTTATTTATATGTATATGCTAGCTTGAGTATACAGTATGCATGTGTCAGTGCCCCACAGAGGCCAGATCCCCTAGATCTGAGTTACAGGCATGAGCCCCCTGATGTGGGTGCTGGGAGCCAAACCTGGGGCCTTTGGAAGAGCAGCAAGCATTCAGTCATCTCTCCAGCCTCTTCACCTTAGTTTTCGAGACAGTGTCTCTCACCATACCTGGAGCTCCAGAGAGCTGCCTGTCTCCGTCTTCCAGGGCTGTGGTCATGGCAGGCAATGCTGTCCCGGCTTTTGTGTGAGAGTTGGAGATTGATTGCACTCCAGTCCTCAGGCTTCCACAGAAAACACTCTACCATCAAGACGCCACAATCCTGGAGACATGTTTTACTAGTTAGTAGAACTGGAGGGATTATTAACGGGACTGACACACAGTGTGGAAAAGGAGACAAAGTGTAACAAACACAAACCTTGACACAAGCAAAGGCGCACTATTACCAGATTCCACAATGTGGAGGGTTGGTAGTAGGAGTGTGTGTGCTTCATTCTGTCTTGTGGAGATAACCATTAGAATAAAGCCCTGAGAGTTAGGAGATAAGCCATGGGCCACTGGGGTGCCGAGGAAAGAGTGGGAAGTAGGCTTTCTGCCGTTGATTCTTTTATTCATTTTGGGAACTGAATCTATGGCTTCTACACAGTAATCAAGCACTTTACCGTGTGCACACATGTTGTGTTGAATAAAGTGACTATGGTCTCTCATTTGAGGAATGCTTTGGAAGAGATACACAATACACACAAATAAATGAACCTATGACTCCAAGTTGTCATAAGTGTGGCCGTAAGTGGAGCAGCACAGTAACAAGGACCACTGTGATAACTGAAGGGGAATGGAGCATGCTTATCCCTGCCATGCCGATCTTGCTTTTGTTGCTAGATGGCTCAAGGAAACGCCAACCCCAGGGCCTTTGCACTCGCTGCTTCACCAGGGATGCTGTCGCCCAGATCCTGCCTGGTTCACTCCCCCATTGTTTTACATCCTTACTCAAAAGTCTCTTTTCCAGAGAAGCTTTCACTGGCTATGCACTTAAAATGTCTGCCTGTACTCAGAGCTGGCAGCCTGTGCCTGGACTCTGCTCTCTCCATCACAACATCTGTTGTTTATCATAGCATCGTGCATGTGCACCTTCTGACATGGACATGTATCTGCATTCTTAGGAATAAACTGCACGTGGGCCGAGGAGCCATTTGCTGAGAACCGTAGCAGTCTGTGAGGTCAGGGGGTGAACAAGCTGTCTGCCCCATAGAGACTCCTTCTAGTTCTGGAACACAGTTCACTGATGAACTAGGGTGAATTTTAGGAAGGTGAGCGTGGAGGATGATCACAAGAGAACAAGGCACCATGAGTGAAGATGGAGGGTTTGTGAAGCACTCATTGAGAAAGAGGCCAGAGAAGGCAGGACATGAAAGGTGGGGGCTCTCTCTCTGGAGGGCACTGGAAGTGGGGAGATGCAGGTTCCTCACATGAGGTGGCCTAAGGAAACAGCAATGGGGCTATAGCAACTTTGTGGGGACTCTGGGATTCATTCTGAATGACATGGAAAATCTTATGAGATGAACAAAGGATTTCCAAGTCGCTTTCACGGAGGTACAATTTGCTCTCAATGACATGTTCTCATGTTGAATGCTCAGTTCAATAATATTTGACAAATGAAGATGACTTTGTAACTGCCACTCAAACGGATAGAGGACATTTCCATTAGGCCAAAGGTTCCTGGCTGCTATTTTTCAGCTGTCCCTCACTCTACTTTCTACAACCACTGGTCTGCATAACTGATTTTGTGTTTTCAGATAAACAGAATCATATATGTATAGATCACGTGTATGCCTATATATGTGCATGTGTGTGTGCTTGTGTATGTGCATTTGTGTGTGTGCCCATGTGGTGCTTAAAGATGGAATCCAGGGCCTTGTATGTGTTAGGCCTGTGCACTGGGCAGCACCCTATCCCTAGTATGCACACTTTTGTATCTGACTTCTTTCCTTCATATTTCTGAAATTCTTCTATATGGTGTATGCACTCTTTATTCTTTATTGTTAAGGAGCATTTTGTTGTAGGAATGCAGCACAATTTTTTCTATTGGTAGACATTGGGTACAGGACTACTATAATCAACACTACACAAAAAGTCAGGAACTTGCCCAATGTAGCAAAGTTAGTAAAGAAACAAGATGTGAGCTCACTGGACCACCTGGGGAGTCTGTATACAGAACATGGCACTGAATACAGAGGTTCTCCTCACCTGCTTTAATTAGTCAGATTGGAGTATGTGTGCACATGTGCCTGTTTGTACAGTATAACATCAATAGCATAATTGCCCAGCATCCATCAGGTGTCTATTACCTACCCACCTATAATCTGTCTGTCTCCATCTATCCATCCACCCATCCATCCATACATCCGTATATCAATCTATCAATCCATTCATCTATGATCTTCCTATCCTCGATTTGATTTATTTATTTCATCATCAACATCATCATCAATCTCCATCCATACATCTATCCATTGATCCAAACAACCAATGGAGTTTCTTTCTTTCTTTCTTTTTTTTTTTTTTTTTTTTTTTTTTGAGACAGGGTTTCTCCATGTAGCTTTACGCCTTTTCCTGTAACTCACTTGGTAGTCCAGGCTGGCCTCAAACTCATAGAGATCCACCTGCCTCTGCCTCCCGAGTGCTGGGATTAAAGGCGTGTGCCACCACTGCCCGGCCTGGAGTTTCTTTAGGTGTACAAAAATCTTCTCTTTTAGAAGTAATTTAGTTCCCCGTGTTTCATAAATTCACATGTTTGGAAGCTGTTATCTAGTTTAGATGTTTTAATATATTTTTATTAATTCTTTGAGAATTTCATAAGCGCATGTATAGTTTAGAAATTTTAATCATCATGGCATTCTTGGTTCAAAGGAATACCAATGAAATTCGAGTTATCTTGCAGGATGACACACTTGAGTTGAACATGCCTTACCTTCCATGTGAGGTCTGGCTATTAACTTCTGTTCAATCAGGAGCTTGGATTTCCCCTGGCTGAAACCTCAACCATATACTCCACCCAGACTTTCTGTCTTCCTTTTGCAATCACAGGATTTGTCCCTAAATTGCATGAAGTGGTATGATGTAGTTCTGATTACACTGTTTCCTGTGTAATGCACACAGCCAGGTCCTACTTTCTTACTTTCCTTAAAGATGGTTAGGTCCAAGAAATGAAGCTCTGTCTCCTAGTATGAAAGATTATCTGGGTATAGTGTGGTTTGTCCATGAAGTCTGATGAAGAAGGAGTAATGTTCCAAGAGGCTAAATTCCAAATCCCCAGGAATCTGTGTGGGGCAGATTGTAGTGATATTGTGTTCCCCAAAATATTGTGCACCCTAATAAATTTATCTGGGGTCAGAGAACAGAACAGCCACTAGATATGGAGGCCAGAAAATGGTGGCACACACGCCTTTAATCCTAGCATTCCAGAGGCAGAGATCCGTCTGGATCTCTGTGAGTTCAAGGCCACACTGGAAACAGCCAGGTGTGGTAACAAGAGCCTTTAATCCCAGGAAGTGATGGCAGGAAGCAGAAAGGTATAAAAGGCGTGAAAACCAGGAACTAGACTGGTTAAGCTTTCAGGCTTTCGAGAAGCAGTTCAGCTGAGATCCATTTGGATAAGGACACAGAGGCTCCCAGTCTGAGGAAACAGGATCAGCTGAGGAGTTGTGAGGTGAGGTGGCTGTGGCTTGTTCTACTTCTCTGATCTTCCAGCACTCACCCCAATACCTGGCTCTGGGCTTGTTTTTATTAATAAGACCTTTTAGAGATTCATGCTACAGCAGATCCTTCTGCTGACCCAAGTGAAGTAAACTTACTGTGGCTAGCTGCTAAGACTTTGGAATTGCCCATTCTAGTAGGGAGTCCATGTTGACTGACAGACCTTTCAGTTAACTCAAGGGCTTAGCCACTGGCTTCCCCTGCTGTGTTTGTTAAAAACTGACAGCATGAATAACAGCAGAGATTCAAACACTCAAAACTTTAAACTTTCCGTCTTGTTTACAGGTTCCATTTGCTTTAAAAATGGATATGCTGGAGAGGTTGAGAGAATACTGCATTTAACAGAGCGACAGATGACCAAGAAGTGGAGAAGAGAATGGAAGAGACCCCTGGTATCCACTGCATTATGTCCTTTGTGTTTTTAAAGTTCGAGATCACATAACCTACTTTAAAATTCATGTTTTTAAAATGCAAGTGCCGTTCCCCTTCTGCTTTCAGCTTTCAGTGGGCAAGGAACTCATTTTTTTCACAGTTGTCTCAGTACTTCAGCAGACTCTGGCATGAAGAAGGCCATGCTGCACAGTGGTTAGGATTCCCAAGCAGACCTGTACTGAATCTGCTGCTTCCCATCACCACCTGTGTGGCCATGAGTGTGTTTTTCTACTTCTCCAGGCCCAACTTTCCTTATCTGTAACATACTATAATCATAGGACTGATGTCACAGTTGGTTAGAAGGGCTGCATGCAGACCCTGGGTGTCCCCATGTCACATCTCAGTACAGTGCCTACATGAAGCAGCTGCATAAATGTTAGCTGTTCCAATTAGACACTGAGTAAATGCCTTCTGAATTGCTACTGAGCTGAATAGCCAGATCCTGCCCCAAATTAAACAAACAAACAGAAATAACTCGGAGACCCACATACCCTGCATTTGTGCTGTCTAGGTTAGTTTGTCTGAATTTATTTGAACTGTAATACAATTGACGGCCACAAAACAGTCTTTGACTGTGCTGCCTCCCTTCTTCTGTTCTTTCCATTCTATTTGGCATGTATTGATGGCTATTCAGAAGGAGTGTTTATTCCCTGTGCAATCACATTTCCGGAAGGCTAAAACAGGGAAGGACAGTGGTATGATGAGGACATTTTATTAAGAGATTATTTAATGTTATTGATAACATTGCACCAAGAGTCCAGGAAAGGCACTAATCGATAGATGCCCACATCAATGTTTAATCTACTTTCAGCTCTTTGCTGGAGTATCTAATTAGCTTGTGATTTGGAAAATTGCATGGCGTACACAAGACAATGAATGCTCTGGAACTAAAGGCAGAAGTGATTATTTTGCTTCCAGTGTCTGGTGAAAAATGTCTGGAAGATGCAGTGATGGGTAGAGAGCACAGAATAGACAGGAGGGGTATGGTGGCCCAGAGGGCCTCACTCTGAGATTTGTGCTTGTTTATTCCATATCTGTAGCCTTTAAATCTCATTCTCACCCTTCAGGGCTGGTTTCATCCTCATTTTGTGGGTGACGGAGCACACTGGGTTTCCACAGCTTGCTCTCAGCTCCCCACTTGGTGGCTGTGTTACTGTCCTCCACTGAGTCAGCTCATTATAGTTTTGTCATCCGGAAAAGTTCCTCAGTGCAACTGAGCTGTGTTACTTACCCATGATTCAAGGGAATGGTAGAGAGATGATAAAGTGCCTGTTTGATGGGCCTGGAAGAGAGCAGACAAGATGACAGAGCCCCTGGTCCCCAGCCCCAACAGCCATATCCTTATCACAAGATGTGTTATGTTACCTGGCAGAGGGGATTGGGAGTAAAGATAGAAGTGAGGTTAGTTACTAGAGACCTGAGCATGAAAGCTGCCTGGATGGCCTTTGAATAATCCCAGGGGAGAGACAGTAGGGAAAGGGAGGGAGGGAGGGAAGGAGGGAGGGAGGGAGAGAGAGAGAGAGAGAGAGAGAGAGAGAGAGAGAGAAAACAGTGTACAAAAGGATGTGACCAGAGTTTGCTTATTTAAAGAAAGAGACCACAGGTCAAAGGAAGACTAGCTGGAAAAGGCTAGAAAACAGATTCTCTCCTAGAGGTCTTGGAAAGAACACAGCCTGTTAACACTTGGATTTTAGTCCTGTGAGACCCATGTAGGACTCCTGACCTATAAAACTAATAAATTGTGCTGCTTTAAGCCCTTACATTTTGGAGGCTAGTTATGGCAGCAACAGAAAACTAACGCTCGTACCATCAATTATCTCACACAGTCACATCTTTCTCTTACAATGAGAAATTTCCAATCTGCTTAGGTCCTAGTCTAGGGCAGCGACTGGGCCATGTTTATCAATAGGTGAGATAAAAGGTTACAAGTTCACTCTGCCGATGCTTGCGTCTGCTCCTGACCTTTATTCCTACAAGGGCGAGCCTGTGCTCAGCTGTCCCGTTTGTGCTGTGTGCATATGTACCTCTGTCTGCCGTTCCTTATGATGGCCAGGTGGTGGTGTCACGTGTTCAAACATCCATTGAGAGGAAAAGGAAGGGACAGGGTCTTAGTCAAAGTAAAAGCCTAAGCTACAGGCTCTGACTAGTTTATCCACAGTTCTGTGTGGCTTCTTAGATCCATGTCCAGTTTATATATTCAAGTAGTACTCCTATTCTCTGTCTCCCTGTCTCTGTCTCTCTCCCTCCCTTTTACTCCCTCTTTCCCCCTCTCCCTCTCCCCTTCTCCTTCTCTGTCTCTCTGCCTCTCTCTCTCTCTGTCCTGTGTATGAATGTGGTCTGGGAGTACAGCTCAGTGACATTATGTGATAACGCCGTGGAGGTCAGGGGACAACCGTGGGTGTCAGTCAGTCCTCACCTTCCGTCTTGTTTGAGACAGGGTCTCTTGCCTGAGGCTGCTAGCTGACGGACAGGCTTCTGGGGATTTGCCCATCTCTATTTCCCATCATCCTATAGGAGTGCTGGGACCATAAACTATGCTACCATAACTGGTTTTACACAGGCTCTGGGGGGTCGAACTCGGGTCTTAACACTTGTTCATCAGGTGCCTTGCCTGTGGAGCCCTACCTCTCTTGTTTCTTTTATTTCTATGGTACAGGGAGATGCAGCATGCCTCACACACCCTAGGAGCATGCTCTTTTGCTGAGCTTCGCGGCCAGGCCTGCTGAATTTTTATTGACAGAGTATCACTAAGTTGCCCAAACTGGTCTTGAACTTGATCTGAAGCTCAGGCTAACTTCAAACTTGGAATCCTCCTATTTCAGCCTCCAGAGTAGCTGGGATTGTCAGCCTGTCCCACTAAACTTGTCTTGTTTTTCTTTATTCCCTATGTTTATGGTTCCTTTGGGGCCCTCTTATGGGAGGAATCTGGCTTTATATCACGTTTCAGTGCCTATCTCAATGCAAGCTTAAGATCTCACCTTAACCCTAAGACATGCCCACTCCTGTGTCTACTCTGCCCCCCACCCCCAAACCAGAACAATGTCATACACTGCCTCGCTGTCACTGGGCCAGAGTGCAGCCTTGCTTCTGAGAGTCTAATTCCCCTGTTGATGGAGGCCATGAAGTCCCATCTACTGGCTGCAAACCGGGGACTTGAGAGCCAGTGGCACAGCCCAAGCTATGTCAAGCCCTGAGACAGATGTGAAAACCAGGCCAAGAGAAGAAGCCTGTGTCCCCATCAGCCGGCAGGACACAAAGGGCACAGTCTGCTTTAAGCCACTTTTTATTCTATTTTTGGTCCCCAGAAGACTGAAAACTGCCCATCCAAGTAGGGAAGCTTACTCTGCCAAGTCAAAGGCTAATCTTATCCAGGAAGGCCCTCACAGACACACCACGAGACAAGAGAGGGTGTCGAACCTGGACACTCCCAAGTGCTGTCAGGCAGACCCATGACATTCCCATAGTCAGCACTGTAGTAACGGCCACTCGGACTGCTCAGATCCAACCAGGCTGACTGCTGACTCCTCTGGGAAGGCTTACCACCCCTCTGAGCAGATAGGGACCTCAGTAGCTAGAGTCAAAACAAAAAGATGTACGTGAAGAACAGGTGTTTCAGTCTCCTGCCTTGGAGATGACATCTGGCCTGTCGGTCACCAGCTGTGTGCAGTTGGGGGAGTCACTCAATGTCTCTAGGCGTTGGTTACCTCACGTGCAGAGGACAGTGGTGTTGTGAGAGTGATTTACTGAAAGCTGAGTGCCTGGGGGATGCCGGGCGCTTGTCCATTGCTCACCACTGACGCACTTACATTCCCCCAAAGCCTGAAAACAGTAACTCTTGCTGTGTTTTCTCTCTGCCAAATGGAATATTTACATTTTTTTTTTTATTAATTCACTAATTAGGTATTTTGAGTCAGGGTCTCACCGGACTGTTCTCAAACTTGGAGTTCTCTTCTATCAGTCTTCTCAATGCTCAGGTTACAGGCATGTGTTTCCTTATCAGCCTTCAATTATTTTTAAATGAATGAATGAGAGATATGCACGCTGTAGTTTCCACGTCACATCTAATCTTTCCCAGGTGCCTCAGAGCACCTGCCTCCCTGTCTCCTCAGGCTCCTGCAGGGTCTCTTCACCACTGAGCCTTTCCCGACATTGTCCTGGCGCCCCTCCTCCCCGCCTGTTGGGCTGTAAGATTGCTGGTGCAATCGTCTCCATCGCGGTGGTGAATTACCTTGTTCCTGCTCTGTTTGTCAGCACGAAGGATTTATGGGGGGAGAGAATTCTTCCTGGAGACTTTCATCTTCTGTGTGCGCACAGGCTCACCCCCCAGCCCTCCTCCCAGACCCCATCCATCAGCTGCCCTAAGTACATATATATTATCCCACCTGCGCCCTCTGATGCCTTTTCTTCCTCTCTTGCTTCCTTTGAGCCAAACACGGGTAGAGGTTAATGGAGAAGATGTGTAACCCGGTTGGCTTTGGCAGCAGAAACCTCCAAGACGCTTTAGGAATGCGCCTTCATCGCATTCACGGTTGTCCGAAGCTGAAATACGGTCAAAAGGAGCCCAGGAAATAGCCCCATCCTCTTTTCCTGATAGAATTGAGCCATCTTTTTCCTAGTTGCCGCCTGCCACCCGCGCTGGAAGGTTAATCTCTTCCTCCTCTCAACTAGTGCATTTATCATAGGGAAGTGGTCTGTGGTGCAAAATATTGATCAAAAGCCTGCCAGGTTCTCTGCTGGGTTGAAATTGAGTGTTGCAGTCAATCAATTGCCTGGCATTTGGTGGTGTGGAGAGCACGGTGACTGGTGAATGGCGAGTGTGGCAAGGCTGATAGATGGAGGGAGGGGACTAGAGGGGGCGGGGAATGGACTCCTCCAACTGTCTCTCCTGATTGGCTCACAAAGCAGGTGTGGTCAGTGTTGCTGGGCAGGATTGGGAATTACAGAAGGGTGACCTTGCCAGCCTCAATGTCCTCATGGACAACACACACACACACACACACACACACACACTATATGAGTTAATATGAGGGCAAAGTGTCAGCCACTAAACCTGCAAAACTAGTCAGAAAAAATAGTGGTAATGTGCTATGGAACATCCTTTTCTACACTATGAATATGTATTATTTTCATTGGTTAATAGAAAGCTGGCAGGCTGGTAGCTGGGCAGGAAGTTAGGCAGGAAAGTTAAAGTGAGAATGATGGGAAGAAGGGGAAGAAGGAGGGTCAAGTCAAGGGAGATGCCAGCCAGCCAGTCGCCCAGGAAGCAAGACATGCTGGAGGACAGGTAAAACCATGAGGCATGTGGCAAAGTGCAGATTAATAGAAATGGGTTAATTTAAATGTAAGAGCTAGTTAGTAATAAGCCTGAGCTATTGGCCGAGCATTTATAAATAATATTAAGCCTCTGTGTCGGTTATTTGGGAGCAAGTGGTCGGGACAGGAAAACATCTGTTTATAGTAATGACTTAAGGTACAAGTGGCACTCAGGAAATTCAGTTTAATTGAGATGGTGGAAGGCGCCAACTCTGAGTCATTCTTATTTGCAGAAACACCAATGCCCCTTTGCATAAACTATGCTGAGTAATTAATTCTAGATTCCCCTCAGTAATTTCCCTCTCTCCCTTTGTCCCTCCAGTCTTTCTTCTCCCCCTCCATTTCTTCTTTTGTGTGTGTGGCAGGGTGTATGTGGCTGAGCTTGCCGATGCGTGGAAGCCGGCAGTGACTTCTCCTATCACCACCCACTTTGGTTTTGACACAGAGGTCTCTTTCTGAACCCAGAACTCAAGGTTTCAGTGAACCTTCAGTGAAAGTGGCTGGCCAGGACACTGCTGGGATTCACCGGTCTGTCCACCCAATGCTGAGTGCAGGCATACTCAGCTGCAGCCAGGGTGCTGCCAGGCACTTGGTTGAGTTCCAGTTGTAAAGAGAACTTTTCAGGACAGTGTGACTCCTCAAGTTGTTTCCACTCTTCATTCTTACAGGCAGAGACTGTCTATGGGATGTTTCCTTGCAGCTTCCCATGTCTCATCCTGAGGCAGCAGAGAAGGCACATGTGCTTCACAGCATAGCCAGGTGGGCTTCAGGGAGGAGGTGGTTTTTGAACAGTGGTTTGAGGAAGGGTTAAAAGTACATCAAGAAAGGCAATGTGGAGAGGATATGAAAGCATGCTTCAGAATGAACCACATATGCAAAGGAAACTGAAGGCAATTTGGTGTGGCTGATCTAACCACCACCAGCCCCTGAGAGGCAAGAGGGGCCATGTCATTAGCTTTGTGACAAACTACAGACATTATTGCAAGAAGTGAATAGGATCATGTAAGCAAAGGGCTTACTTACCACAGTGCTTGGCAGGAAGTATGTGCTTGAATGATACCAGTTCCTGTAGTAACTGGGATAATTGGTTGTTAGCAACCGAGAGCTATCTCTATCAGCCAGAGTCTCACATGGACACTGGATTTGGGGTATGTGAAGGAACTGCTCACCAAAGTGTGAAGTGGCAATAAAGGAACCCACAAGGCACACACAGTGCAGCAGCCCGAGGAATGGCAAGATTGGGGGTGCATTACTCCATCAAGCTTGGAGCAATAAGAGGAAGGAGTTGTTTGTTGTCAGATCCCAGAGGGGGGGAGCCTGCTCCCACATTTTGAAGAGTTCTTAAGTGGAGAAGAGAGGAAAGAGGAAATATCAGATAGAAAGATAGATCTAGCTGACAAGAATGACAGAAACATAGGATAGCTTTGGGAGGGCCTGGATCAATATCCAACAACCTCATTCTTTATTCAAGAGGGCTTTTTATATCATGCCAAGGGGCGGGGCAAAAGACCTCCCCCTTTAAGATCAAAGCACACCATACAGCCAAGCATAGACCCTTCCAAAAACATGGTAACCATGTCCGTGGTCAAATCATCTCCTTATGCAGCCCTGCTGGGTAAAGCAAACTCAGATTCTCTGACCCTGAGTAAGTTCTCACTAGGAAGCCTCTGTGGACTCCCACAGGAGAGGGAGAAAGAAGGGAGAAAAGAAGAGAGAGAGAGAGAGAGAGAGAGAGAGAGAGAGAGAGAGAGAGAGAGAGATGGGGTAATGAGAGCTGGGCTGATTCTGAGTTTGGGGTAGCAATGTTGGCAGCCCACCCTTCATAACACCACAGTCAGGTGGTTCCAGAGAAGTCATTGCCCCCCCTCTCATGTCCACCATTGCTCACTATTGTCCAGGGATGCAGGGAACATGAAGCCTTGGGAGCTGGAATCGGAAGTCCTAGGGCCAGAGAAATGGATAAGGAAGACATGGTTCAGTCTCCCAGATGGTGACACAGTTGGGTAGTTGATCAGCAAGTTCTTGTCAGGCAGATAGGTAGTTTACATGTTCAGTGAAGTCAGGAGGGCTGTTATCAGATTATAGGCATGAGACTGGCTGCAGGAAATGTCAACTCCCACATTTCCTTTCCTTCTGCTGTCTAAGGTGCTGGCTGGACTTTCAGACCACATACAAGGTCACAAGACCCTGACTATATCATCTTTATTCAGCTCTGCAACTATGTGGAGAGAGAGGGTATAGCCTCCAGCCTGAATTGGGTCTCACTTCTCTTTGGTAAAATTGTCCTCACCTAAGCATTCTTAGCCTCAGTTTCCTTGTATCTAAAGTGGAAGCACTACCATATTCACCCGGTGACAGAAAGAAGAAAGCAGAGCAGCTAGAGCAGGGGCTTTGGAACCACACTGCCTGGTTTCAAGTCCCAGACCATCCACTTAGGTGTGTCCCACTGAGCCCCACACCCCACACTTGGAAGGCAAGGATGGTATGAGTAGCCTCCATATAAGGTGGCTAGAAGGTAGATTACATGGCATAATACATGAGAATTCTTAGCAGAGCAAAACATAGTAAGGTTGTTAAATGCTAACTGATAAGATTTTTATTATCATTAATAGCATCATCATCATCACCACCATCATCATCGTCCTTTTGCTTTTAAGTTTCAGAAGGAGGGTCCTTCTATATTCCTAGAAGCTCTCCTCAGCTCTGCTGAGAGTGGTACCCGGTTACACGCTTCCAGCCTCTCATCACGGGGAGGGAAAGCAACACATCGATTTGTCGCACATATCCCATTCATTTCTTTCCTCCTTCCTGATTTTGTTTCCTGTTGATTGCACACTCTCTTGAATTGCTGTTCAATTGTAATAGCCAGTTTCTCTTGCTCTGTGGAGACCAGGTAGCAGCCGCTCACTGCTCTTGCCCACGGTGCTCAGATTCCCAGTGCTCACCCGTGGAGATGCAGCGCTGACTGTGCCTGTTGAGCCCGAGGGTAGATGGCAGACTTGCTGACAAGGTTAGGGAAGGGGAAGATGGGCTCCCAGATCAGTTTCCCACACTTCAATGGGCTTTCCTTTCTCAGAAAATATCCATGGTGAGAAGAAGGGGCAACAGACTGCTTTTTATTTTTATTTTTTATTTTTTTGCTTTGTGAAAGAACCAATTGTCCATGAAATCAAATAAAGGTGAAATACATATGGAAATACCATGGGCCTGCTAAAATCGGTTAGATGAAAAAATGAAACTCAGAAGTCCTGCCAGTCCATGCTTCTAAGATTTATAATCATATTACATTGCTTGTAGTGTGGCGGCAACAGCCACAGAAACATAAGTGTGTGAGTTTAAAATACGATTCTGGGCAGCCTACTGTGGTGCAAAAACCTCTCCAGCAGAATGAGGCAACCAGATCCAGTAGACACCACCCACCTCCACGTTGAGTGAGCACACACCACCGGAAGATCACATCCCTGCAATAAAGGTGAGGGGTGTGATGCCTTTTTACATGCCAGCCATCATCATTTTTGATTTTCAGTGATTGGCTGCTGAGGACTTTCGATTGCATTTTCTATTTTGAAATGGAAGCGATGACTAAAACCAATTGTAAACTCTGCAAGCTGCTGAGACTACGAGCGATTCTCGTAGGTCTTAAGCCTCTCAGCTGCAAGAAAGTAGCTGCTCGCCACTGGTGCTGCATGGGGAATATTGAGCTTGGTATTTTTCCTACACACACAAACACAGACCCACAGTCACACATGCACATGCTCACAATCACACGTCCACACTGCTTTTCAGGTGCTGCTTGTCAGGTACCCAAGGTATACTATCAGTCCTCAGAGGTGAGGTGTGGGGAGCCCCTGGGTTGTAAAATATTCTGGCCAGACAAATCTAAGGACTGAATCCTGGAGCAGATGGTGGCAACAGTGCTAGATGCTTGGTTCACTGGATGCTGCTGGGAATGAGGTGTTCTCTCTAAGTGCCTCTTGTTTTATTCCTGTGATTAAGACAGCATGACCAAAAGCAACTCAGGGATGAAAGGGTTTATTTCAGCTTATACCTCCACATCACAATCCAATCAAGGCAGGAACTCAGAGCAGGAACCTAGAGGCAGGAACAGAAGCAGAGGCCACTGAGGAATACTGCTTACTGGCTTGCTCCCTGTGGCTTTCTCAGTCTGCTTTCTTAGCACCCAGGACCACCAGCCCAGGAGTTTCACCACCCACTATGGTCTGGGCCCTCCCACACCGATCACAGCCTTCTCTTGGGAGATGGTTGGTCCTCAACTTCTGACCCTTCCTCTTCTTGGAGTCCTTTCCAATCACGCCCTTATCCTGTGAGCATTCATAACCTCTCCTCTTGGATTAGTTTCCTACTGTTGCTATGACAAATGAGCCCAAGCTTGTTACTTGAAGCAACCCAGATTTATTATTGTATGGTTCTGGAGCTGAGAAGCTTAAAATGTCCCTCACATGGCTCAGGTAAAGCTGAAAACAGGACTGCAAGCCCTCTGAAGATTCTGGTGAAGAATCTTACATCTTTGTTCCAGCCTTTGCTAGTTCCTAAGATTACTTCCTCCACCTTCAAAGTCAGCCAATACTGCCTCTGCTTCCACCACCAGACTCTGACCCTTCATTACAGTATCATTTTTACAGGGACCACCCAGATGATCCAAGATACACCCCCTCTCATTTTTAAATTCAATTAAAAATATTCTTTATTTTTGAGAATTTCATAAATGTACACAACAAATTACCACATATATCCTTCATTTCCCTTTCTAATTTTCTCCATATCTCCCCAAACACAGCCCCTCCCAACTTCATGTTTTGTTTTGCTTTTTATAACCCTCTAAGCCTAGTTAGTGCTGGTTATATGCGCATGGCTGCAGGGCCATCCACTGAAGCATTGAAACCTACAGGCAGCCACCCCTCTCCCCATAAACTATAGTATGTCCTCAGGGAGGGGCAGGGCTTGGAGTGAATTCATGAAGAGAGAGTTTCCCAGCACTCGTCCCCACTTTTCAGCTTTTACACTCTTTCCTCCTCCTCCTCCTCCTCCTCCTCCTCCGTGTCTTCTTATCTATCATCTTTACTTAATCACATGTGTAATTTCATCTATCATTTGATTTGCAGGTCCCGGGGATTGAGATGTAGACATTTAGAGGCCCACTGGGTAAAGGCATCGCTGCCAAGCCTGATGACCCGTATGATGGAAGGAGAGCACTTCCTGAAGAGGTCCTCTAGCCTCCACATGTGTTCTATGGTGCACACACATATACATGACTGTTTTCTGAGTAGATGTGGACATCTTTGGGGAACTATTATTCTGCCAACCCCTGACCTTAGTCCAGTTTCCCTCTTTATCTCCTTTCCTGTCAGAAATGTCTGCTCTTGGATGTTTAGGGCAAATGGACATCATCCATATACTCGAACCTTCCCTAACCTCCAGGTCTGGATAGACCACTTTGTTTTCCTGCTCTGACACTTTCCCTTGTGGCTCTTGATGTCACACAGTCTGTCCTGATAGTCTGAGTGTAAAAGGATGACAGACAGAGGGAAAAAGTAACTACTGGGGAAGGAAAGGTGTTAGGAACTGTGCTCCATACTATCCCAACAAGGGGCACTGGTCAGTCTTGTTTGCTCCTCATGTGATCCATCTAGAGAGAGAAGACTGGAGTTCAGAAATTCTTGCTGACAGTTTATGAATCAGTCCATCACCCTCAAGTCACAGTCACTCAATCATTCTTCTATGTGCAAACTGTCTGTCTACAAAAGGTAGGGGGACATGGTTTCACCTAAGATGGAATTGACTTGCATTTTTTAAAAAATGCAAGAACCCCACACACCAGAATGGTATAATCCAGAAGTTCTCAACCTGTGAGTCGTGATCCTTTGGGGGTTGACCGACTCTCACAAGGGTCGCCTAAGATCGTTGGAAAACACAGATATTTGCATTATGATTCATAACAGTAGCAAAATTACAGTTATGAAGTAGCAATGGAAATGATTTTATGGTTGGGGGTCACCCCAACATGAGGAATTGTATTAAAGGGTGGCAGCCTTGGGAGGGTTGGGAATCACTGGTCCAACCAAAAGTGGCAGAAAATATCAAAGTTGCTGAAAACACGGGCATGTGGGAGTCTCTGTCACAACTGGAGTGTGCATTTGCTCGGGGACCACTGCAGAAGATAACATGATGGTACGCACCTGTATTCCCAGCATTCGAGGGGCCAAGGCAGGAAGAACAGGAGTTGGAGATCAGTCCCCCTCAAATGAACAGCAACAAGACATGTGTCAGGCTTTGCATGCATGTCCCATGGCCTGGCTTGTACGCAAAGATGAGTGTACATGACCATCAAAAGACACATTCAGGCGGGGCGGTGGTGGCACACGCCTTTAATCCCAGCACTTGGGAGGCAGAGGCAGGCGGATCTCTGTGAGTTCGAGGCCAGTCTGGGCTACCAAGTGAGTTCCAGGAAAGGCGCAAAGCTACATAGAGAAACCCTGTCTCGAAAAACCAAAAAAAAAAAAAAAAAAAAAAAAGACACATTCAGGAATGCTCACAGTGCCAGTGTTTATAGTGGCCCAGATCCAAGGGACTGTATGTCCACTCTAGTGTTCTATATAAGGATACAGTACAGCACCAGAAATGAACAAAATGTAAATACTCGCAATAGCATTAATATAACTAATGAAGCGATGTGAGAAAGAGGTAACACAGAGGACACCCTACACCTCTTTCATTCACATCAATCTCAAGAGCAGACAGAACACCTTCCAGTACTGTGAGGTTGACCCTCTTCCACCAACAGGCGGCTCCTTGTTTGTTCCTGACTCCATGCAAGCTGTGATTGTGCTGGGAGGGATGGTGAGGGATTTCTGTAGCGGGGGCACAGGCAGGCTGCAGCTGCAGCCCGGGGTTCCTCCTGGGATGCACACCTTGGAATTATGAACCCTCCTGAGGAGTTTTACTACCAGCCCAGGCTGGACTGGAGAGAGCACACAGGCATGAAGGTGTTGGAGGAACTCCAACTATTGTTTCAATTTTGCTACCCTAGTGAATTCAGTGCTGAGCCTTTGAGTTGCCCCCACCAAGACAGAATAGAAGGAGGCTTGCATGCCCAGACTGCAGGGGCTATGAGCGAAATACAACAAACCAACCAATCAAAAATCAAAGAGGCAAAACTAACCAGTGGTGCTGGAAGTGAGGAGAGTGGTTAGCCTGTAGAAACAACCAGGAAGTGGAGAGAGTGGACCCTAAACTTCACCTGGAAGCTGGCTACATGGGTGAGCTCACTGGTGAATTTGTGGACATTCAGTGGGCTGCATGCCAGCATTTCTCTTTCTCTTCCTCCTTCCCGCCATCTCTTTCTGTCCCTTACACCTATCTCATTCTCTTCCTATATAGACATTCTTACACATATGTGTCATGCTTCTATAAAAAGAACACATGTGATAGAGCAGGAGTTAAGTTCTGGCCCAGATCCACCTTAGTCCCTGGCTTAGAGAACTTGGGCTGTTTCCTGTGCTCCTCAGAGCTAATTTGTTCCCAAGGAATGTAAACTTACAAGTCAAAAGACACTTCTGGGACTCTCACAGGAGTGACAAGACCAGGCATCAGGCATGGCTGTATTCAGAGGCTCAAATAATGTGTCCGCACTTTAGTCCAGTAGCTGTGATTCCAGGCTGACTTTCCCTATGGTGTGTCTATTCCCGAGTCCTCCTAGCCCACAGGTGGGACAGAAAGAGGACCCATCTCCTCATTTGTTCCCAAGAAAGAGGTGAAATCGTTTATCTCATAAAAGTGGGTCACGTGCACATTCCTGGATCGATCGGCTTACCCAGGAAGATGTAATGTTGTGATTGGCCAGGGCATTGTCAAACGTCGATCCTGGGAGCGGGGTGCTGTCACTCACACTGCAGTCACATTAAGGTAAGCAGAGGAAAGCAGGGTGGGAGAGCACATGCTGGAAAGGGGGTGCAGAGCCTGAGCCCCACTTTCTCTGCCTGTAAATGCTGAATGCTGAGCCTGATTGTCTCTCTGAAAGTGAGGTTACATGGTTTTTTTTAATGAAATATGACCCATATATTTTATTTCAGTGGATAATTTTATAATTCTAGGAGTTCAAATATATCAAATTATATCTTTCAGAGTCTCAGGGTTTTGAACACAATGCTGAAGGATTTCTTAGGGCAAGATGGAGTTTTTCAGGGATGTGGGTCCTACTACTAGCCATTGGCCTTGCTTGGGTTCTATCCCAGATATATACATAATTACTTCGAGAAAGAAGGAAAGGGGGAAGGAGGGAGGGAGGGAGGGAAAGAGAACAGAGAGAGGGCTTGACATTCTCCTACAGATTCTTCTCACCTTCTATTTTAAAGATGATGATAAATGAGGCTCAGAGAAATTGAGTGACTTCCCCCAAATCACCCAGCTGTTGCCAGGCCTGGTAATGCAAAGCTTTCTCTTTCTAGCTAACTATGCACACCTGGGTTTCTGAAGCTCATTAGGAAGACGATTCCATAACCCACACAGTTCTGTGTGGTGGACTGCCTTTTGTATTGTAGGATTTTACCAGCATCTTGGGCTTCTGTTTGGTAGGCACCAGGAACTGCTCCTCCATGGCCATGCTGTGGCAACTAAACTGTCTCTGGACATTGTTGAAAGTCCCCTGAAGAGCAAGCCTCCTAGCTGAGAACCATTGCTTTCTACAGCAGCCACTGTCTGGTCTTTGTCCCTCACCAGCCCTATGATTGATGGGGGAGCTTTTCACTTCCTTGAGCCTCAGTTTCCTTATCTGCAAAATGGGAATCCAAACCATAGAGGTATGAGTGTGTGGCTCCATGACAGAGCATGTGCCTAGCATGAGTGAGACTTCAGCTTGGCCAGCACAGTGTCTGCCTACATCAGATGAACAGGACAGTCGGCAATTAGCTGGTACCGTAAGTGCTTCCTAGCTGGCAGGTTAGGTAATCTCTCACTACGTTGCATGTGATTTTTCCAGAGAGGATGTTTTATATTTGGCAAATTAGAGACATGCTGAATTGCAAATGAAGACAGGCATTTCAGGCCACTCCTGTTGCCTAATTAGTACAACTCCGTTGACAGCCTTGGCTCCTTCAAAGGACGTTCCCTGGGATGTGTGCCTTCTGCAGAGCTGGCTGAGAACTCGGAACAGAGTCAGATGTCCGATATCAAACATTTCTGTGTTCAGAAATGAGGCCAGGTTCTTCAATTCGGAGCTCTCTCAGTAAATGGTCCCCTGCTTATTAAATTCCTGCAGTGGCCACTTTAATTGGACCCGCCTCCCTCACTTAGCTGCTCAAGGCTGTATAATCCTACTCTGATTTGGTGTCCAGAGTGGGATCAAAGTTGGAGGTGCATGCCTATGGTTGCCCAAATTCTTCAGAGATGACTGGCTGGACCTTCACTGGCTTGTCCCGCCTTGAGCACATATGGATGAATAGTGTCAGGTTTTTATCCCAGTGTGATTAGAATAAGCCCACCCACAAACAACCCACATCGGTGTCCCAGCTGTGACTAAAACACTTCTCTGTTCCTGGGGCCTTGCTTAGAATAGCTGATCACTAAGTAGTAATAGCAGCCTTGATGGCCCTCCATCTTTGCCCTTGGTCCTCCGGAAACCTGTTAGAGTCCTGATCCAAAAGCAAAACTGAAAGACTGTGAGGTGGCCTCCAGGCAGCAAGCTTTCTAGATCACAATCTAAGGGCAAGTGCTTGTGGGGTGTTTTGTTTTGTTTTGTTTTGTTTGTCAACTTGACACAAACTAGAATCATCTGAGAACAGAGAACTTCAGCTGAGAAGATGTCCCCTTAGATTGGCCTGTAGACAAGTCTGTGGGGCATTTTCTTTATTAATAATTGGGAGATCTCAACTCATTGTGAGTGGTACCACTCCACAGCAACGGACCTGTGTGCTAAAGAAAGCAGGCTGAGCAAGCTATGGAAAGCAAGCCAGGAAGCAGAGCTCCTCCAGGGCCTCTGCATCAGTTCCGGCCTCCAGGTTCCTGCTCTCACTTCTGGCCTTGGCCTCCCTCAGTTGACTGTGACCCAGGATATGTCAGCCAAATAAACCATCTCTTTCTCACATTTGCTTTTCATGGTGTTTATCACAACAATAACAATCCTAACAAAGACAAGGCCTATGAGTGGGAGGTTGATCAGCCTCCCTCCACCCAGGAAGGGGCCCTAACAAGCTGTTCTACTTGCAGTCCAGACCCTCAAAGTGGACCCTAAATATCCATATTGGTCACATTTTATCTGGCCTGGATCCTGGTCCTTGTTCATTCATCCCCTATAGAGTTGGGTCTCACTTTGTTCCCATCTCTCCTCACCAGCATTCTGGCATGTGATATAAAAATAAATTAAAAAATAATATAAAAAATGAAGTCATGACACCTTGCCCCTTACTCTTGACTCTGATTCTTCTGGAGTCCTGGCTAGGGGCTTCCTGAGAGAATGACTAAGACCACACAGGTGCTGAGTACCCGTCCAATTCAACACTGTCCTGCTCCTTCTTGAACCAGTTCCAGGGAGCTCAGCTCCCAAGCAGGCCTTGTAGGATTGTGGGACCTCATCAACCTCCAGATTCTGGTAAGTCAGGATCAGTATTGCAGAGAGATGCAGAATATACACAAAAGTTCCTGGAGATGCTCTTGCCCAGCTAATATCAAACACAAGCAGATTCTTGGCACCACATTTGAGGGGAGCTCATTACATGCAACTAAAACTAGGTTGCAGAAATGCCTTGAGAACAAATGTCCCAGGGAGAAAAAAGAGTCCTCCAGAGCAGGTAAATGCAGCTGAAGTCCCATTTCAACCAGCCTGAAGGAGTGTGGAATTCTTCTGTCACTGAGAGTGCCATGTCTATGGAAACAGTCCTTGGTATGCATGGAGAGAGTGGTTAATGCCCAGCAGGTGGATTTCCTAGGATACAGAGGTAATGGTGTTCATAAGGTCCTGCATTCCAGCCATTTATTTTGGAATTAGGGGAAACAGAGGCATGAGGACTCCGGGTCAGCATAGATGGACACTGGAAGAATCTGGGAACCCTGCTTGGCCACATTGTTCTATGAGCTTGGAGGAAGGATGTCTTCCCTTTGTACCTACATCTTCCCATCTGTAAAATGCATACAGCACAACCCAGGTTTGGAAATTCTAGATCAGAGCTGGAATATTGTATTTGTCCCACTGACAATGTCTTTACTGTTATTAATTTTTATTCTGACAATTTCATACGTGCACACAATACACTGTGATGATATTTACCCCACCCTGAGGTCCTCTCCTGTTCTACTCCCACCTATTCCCTTCTTCCCAACTAGTCCTCCACCTACCTCACATCTTATCCCTGTTTTTTCCTCCCTCCCTCCATCCCTCCCCTATCTTCTTTTTCCCCCCTCTTCCCCTACCTCCTTTCCTCTCTTCCTCTTAACTTCTGTTTCTTTCTCTGCTAAGAGAACTTGAAGATGGCTGTTTGCTGAAGTGGGATTTGCTTGGCGTTAGCAGGAAATCACCCCTTGGTGGGGAAGTGGGGCACAGACTACACTGAACTCCTTACGCCCCTCAGCATGTTCCTGCAGCTGGTTTCCTGGTTACAGGGCATGTGTGGCTGCAATAGGCACAGCAGAGGTCCGTTCAAAGAGCATCTGCAGGCTTCCATGGGACTCTAGAAGGATGAAGGGTAAATGTCCTGCAGAACCTTTGCTTCTCTAGGCCTAGTGAATTTCCCAGGAGCACAGAGGTTCCTGGGTTATAAAAGGACAAGCCAGCACCACCCAGGAATACTGGGAATGGAGGCAATTCATGAGGGAGGTGAAGAGAGGGAGGATCAGCAGAGTGATTCTTGGAGACATTGAAATCACAAAGGGCTGATTCTCAGCAGTAAGATGGACAAAGACAATGAGGAAATGAACCATACCAGGGTGGTGGTGGCAGGTGCTCAGCAGGTGACAGAGGCTGCATGAAATAGAACAGTGTGACTTCAGGGTCAGGCACCAGTCCCAAAGGGGCTGAAATTTTAGAAAATCACAAACCCGTTTCTGTCCTCATGATATATAACTCCTTTAAGGTGTTTGCTGTGTGCTAGGAGCTGCATCGGGTACCACCCACCCAGCAGCAGACACTGCTGACACCTACTTACAGTCCTTCTCCCATCCTTCCCGATTAATACCATTGAATAGTAAAGAACGGTAATGGAACCAAAGAACAATAAGCCTCAAATTCCTTGGGGCTAAAGGTGGTCAGACAGTAAAGCTCTGACCAATGAGACACAGGCCCAGCTCTATGTGACAGAGCCACTGAGAAAGCTGGTCATTCATCTTTACTTTTTCTCATCTCAGGATGTAGATATAATAGTCAGGCTGCAGCAGCCACCTTGTGATTAAAAGGAAAAGACATCCATACTAAGATAGCAATGTGGGAAGACAAAATAAGATGGGTTCCAGGTTTGGTGGCACCATGCAGTGCTCGCCATTGCCTTTTCTTGTTTTATGAGGGAAAAAAAAAATCTACTTTAAACTGCTGTGGTGTCCACATGGACATCCTCCTTAACGGTACACATTCTGTTACTTAGTTCTTACTACAAGCTTGTGAGTTTGGCCCTTGTCTTAGTCTGTTTTCTGATCTATGTTATTTCCACAGGTTGGGCAAATTATTTAAAAAAAAAAAAGGTTTGTTTAGCTTATGGTTCTGTTTTCTTTTAAATTTTAATTAAAATATAATTGCATCATACCCTTATTCTTCTCCTCCTTCCAACCCCTTCCATGTCCTCCCACTCTCTCTCAAATTTATGACCCCCTTTATTTAATTATTGTTGGTATGTATGCAAATAAATATATAAATGCAACTTGCTGAGTGTGTGACTAGTTTTATGTCAACTTGACTCAAACTAGAGTCATCAGAGAGGAGGGAGCCTCAATGAGAAAATGCCTCCATGAGATTGTAGACAAGCCTGTAGGGTATTTTCTTAACTAGTGACTGATACAGGACAGTGGCCATTTGGCAGGTGGGGCCACCCCTGGACTGGTGGTCCTGGGTTCTATAAGAAAGCAGACTGAGTAAGCCATGGGGAGCAAGCCAGTAAGCAGCATTCCTCCGTGGCCTCAGCCCCTAGGTCCCTGCTCTGTTTGAGTTCCTGTTCTGATGTCCTTCAATGATGAATAGTGATGAGGAAACATCAGCCTAGTAACCCCTTTCCTCCCATTTTGCTTTGGTCCTAGTGTTTCATTAGAGCAGTGGTAACCTTGACTAGGATACCGGGTCAGACTAGTGTTGCTTGTATGTGTATGTTTTGGGGGCTGACCACTTGGTACTGGATAAACAGTCAGGATGTTCATTCCTAGGGAAGTCTAGTTGCCCTCTCTCAGTAGTCACTAAATGTTCATAGCTCTTCACCTATTAATGGGGCCCCATGAGCTTTCTCCCACCTATGTTGGGAGGTCAACTGGTGTCCGAGTTGTTCAGGTCTTACTTAAACAACCATGTTTCATGGGTGTAGTTTCACTACTGTAGCTAGAAAGCATAATCTCACAGTAGACTTCCTGGTCTTTTGGCTCTTAAAATCTCTCTGCCTCCTCTTTCACAGTGTTCCCTGACCTTAAGTTTGGGGATTGTGTTGCAGACATATCAGCTAGAACTGGGGACAATGAAATCAGGCTTTCTCTGCATTTTGAACAGTTGTGTCTTTCTGTAATGATCTCTGCTTCAAAAAGAAGCTTCTTTGATGAAGGGTGAGACTTACACTTCTCTGTGGGTCTGAGGACACAGCTTAGAGTGGAGTTAAAAATTACACTGGTTTAGAACAGCGGCAGCAGTCGGTCTCCTCTAAGATTCATTGCTTCCCTAGGCAAGTATGGTTGGTTAGTTTGACAGTAACAGGCATGGTTTCCTCTCCTGTTGATGCAGAAAAGGTCTAAAAACAAAAACAAACCAAAAACCCAACATGCCTTCTTGATAAAAGTCCTAGAGAGAGAATGACTGGAGACAGCACACTTCAACATAATAAAGGCGGTATACGACCCACAGTCAACATTATCTGAAATGGTGAAATCTTTGAGGCAATCCCATTAAAATCATGAATTAGACAGGCCTATTCACTATCTCCTCTTCAATGTAGTGTTCAAAATACCAGTTAGAGCAGCAAGACAAGAAAAGTAATTAAAGTGATACAAATAAAAAATGACTGAAATTATGTCTATTTCCAATACATATTATACATAAGAGATTTAAAAAATTCTACCAGAAAAAATCTAGAAATAACCAACAATTTCAGCAAAATAGCAGAATACAGAATCAGTTTACAAAAATCAGTAGCCATTCTGTACACCTACAACAAATGTTCTGAGAAACAGATCCTGGATATATCCCTATTCATAACAGCCTCTAAGAAAATGACATATGTAGGAATAAACACAATCAAGGAAGTGAAAGACTTCTATAACAAAACTTTGAATGCCCATAGAACGAGATTAAGGAATACTCTAGAAAGTGGAAAGACCTCCCATGCTCATGGACTGACAGTATTAATACTATAAAAATAATCACTCTACCAAAAGCAATTTTACAGATTCAGTGCAACCTGAGTCAAAGCATTCTTCACAGAAATAGAAAAAAAATCTCCCAATTCACATAGAATCAGAAAAGACCCTGGATAACCAAAGGAACCCTGAGCAAAGAGAATAAAGCTGGAGGGATTAACATTTCATATTTCAAGATATATTACAGAGCTACTGTAATAAAAATAGCATGGTACTGGCACACACACACACACACACACACACACACACACACACACACACACACCAAGACCGATGGAACAAGAGAGAGGACTCAAGCATGAGTATACATAACTACACACATCTGATATTTGATGAAAATGGCAAGAACATGCTCTGGAGAACAGGCATCATCTTCACAATAGTGCTAAGAAAAAGGATGTTCACACACAAAAGAATGAAATAGACTCATATCCACCACTGTGCATGAAAATAAATCCCAATGGATGAAAGGTCATGAATGTGAAAGCTGAAACCCTGAAACTTCCAGAAGAAAACAAATAACACTCTGCAAAATATAGGCTTATGAGAGGACTTTCTGAATAGGACTCCATCTGCCCAGGAATTAAGCCTAGCAGGTGACAAGTGGAACCTCACAAAATTACTGTGTGGTTCTTCAGAATAAGAGACTCAAAAGCATGATGTGGATGTTGCTGGGCATCTGGTGAGGGCCTCACACTGGATCATCACATGTAAGAAAGAGCAAGTGGATCAGCTCAGGTCCCTTCTCCTCTTCTTATAAAGCCACTGATGCCATCACAGGGGCCCCATCCTCATGACCTCATCTGAGGATTGACCTCTAAATGACCATTAATGAGTGAACTGAAGGGCTAAGGTAAATTTGGAATATAGCAGGGTGAGCCAAACTATAGCAGCACCTGTAACCTCTCCACTTGACAGATGCAGAAACTAAAGATCAGAGAGGTTCAACTAGCAAGCAGACTGTCTCAGGCTAACTTTTCTCATTTGTCCTGTTATAGTGTCTCTCCAGAGAACGTGAGGAAGAATTTTAATCTAATCCTCATTGATGAATTAGGTCAACAGAATGTGGAATGGGGGTAGTGGGAGAAAGGAAGGGAGGATGCCATATTAATGTTCTTGGTTTAGTCCTGAGGGGCATAAAATTGGCATGGCAGGTCCCTTGTATTTCTTCCCTTCCCTGATCAGCACCCATTGAGTGGAGAATGCTCTCATGGATCCCAAAAAAGTGGGTAGTGGTGGGGGATCTGTGCCAGACCACTTTCCATCATTATGACAAAATGTCAGAGGTGAGCAACTTAGAGGAGGAGAACTCAGCTGACTCGTGACTTCAGAGATTTCAGCTCACACTCTCTTGCTTTAAGCCTATGATGAGGTAGAAACATCATGCCGGAAGGACATGACAGAGGAAAACTGTTTGCCTCACGGTGACCAGAAAGCAGAGAATATTTGAGAAAGGCACCAGTAGCAAGATATACCCCAGTGAGTCACGTCCTCAAACTCTACCGCCCGGCCCCCTACAAGGTTTCTACCACTACCCAGCAAAGCCATCACACTATCAATCCATCTATGTACCCACCCATGGGTCAGAGCCCTCACAATCCAATAACATTCCCAAAGTTCCACCCATGAACACTTGTGGGGAGAACCAGCCCCTTCATGCCTTTGGGGAATATTGTCTATGAAAGCTATAACAGGGTCATGCTGAGTGCTCAGAGGACAAAGACTCTTGCCTCCCTCTGAGGAGCTTCAAACGAGAAATGGAATGTCTCTGCCTCCTTCCTTTTTATGTCAGGAAGAGCCACATGACTCACAGAGCAAATGTCGTGGTCCACCAGTCATGGCAGACATCAAATGCTTTGCATTCTCAGTGGATTTAAGGTTTTCATGTGGCCTGAGAAGTAGGATTCTTATCTCTCATTACACGTAAAACAAAGCCAAGGCTTAGGAGGTGTGGGTGATCTGTCCTTAGGTGCAGAGTTAGAAAATGGTGGAATTGGACTCAGATTCCAGTCCTGACCTTCAGCCATCTTGATAGTCAGCTTCCTATCAGGAACCTAGAAATTGGGTACCTAGTCCAATTTAGACACCAGGAGCTCAGCATTGATCAAAGGGGCAGCAGACACACTGTTACTGTCTGAGAAGAGACCAGGCAAAAGTGATGATGCCTGAGAACCTGCAAGTTCCAGTCTCACAGGAATTACACTTGCCCCATCTCCCCTCACTTATCTCCTCTCATCTGTCTTCCTTCCTTATCTGTCTTCCTTCCTTATCTGTCTTCCTTCCTTCCTTCCTTCCTTCCTTCCTTCCTTCCTTCCTTCCTTCCTTCCTTCCTCCTTCCCTCCATCCCTCTCCTTCCCTCCCTCCTTTTTCCTTCCTTTCTCTCTCTCTCTCTTTTTCCTTGCCTCTTTATCTCACATCTATCACTCAAAAATATTTAGAAGCCCCTTCTGCTAGGTGCCAAGCCCAGTGCATGATGCTTATTACCTTGTAGATGTGAAGCACTACTTTACAGGATTTAAAGGTTCTCTAGGTAGTGGTACACAGCACACAGACACTCAGAGAGAGGAAAGATAAAACTCTACTATATCTCCAGCTGGGGAAATGTGTGCATATGTGCACGTGGAGGTCAACATTAAGTATCTTCTTAATGTTCTTTATCTTATTAATATTATTGTTGTTGTTATTTTTGAGATAGGGCCTCTCACTGAACCTGGAGCTCACACATTCTGCTACACTGGCTGATCAACAAGCCCCAGGGATCTTCCTATACCTACCTTCCTAGTGCTGCGATTACACGTGTGTTTTGCTGCACCTGGTATTTTTAGCCGTTGAAGTCAGGTCCTCAGGCTGGCACGGCAACACTTTACTGACTGAGTCAACCTCCCCATGCTTGTGCTGAGCGCTCAGATTTTCTGTCTCAGTTTGTCCTCTGTGTATTGGAGATGATGGTAACAATGCCCCCCTATCTCATAGATCAGAAAGAAGAAAGAAATGATTAATGTATCAAATCCTTAATAGAGTTCCCAGGAAAATATTTCTATTCAGTAAGCTGGGACTAATACTATTAATATAATTGTCCTTATCATTAAGGTGCAGAGCTTGCTGTGGGGAAAACTTATAACGGGGTTGAAGAGCACAGAGGTTGGACCAAGAAGTATTCACTATGAGGTTGCAGAACCCAACTTACCGTTATAGAGTGTGCTGTACAATAGATGTATCTGCAAAGAGGAAGAGGAAGTCTCAACTGAGGAATTGCCTCTAGCAGGTTGAGCTGTAAGCAATTCTGTGGAGCTTTTTTTTTTTTTTTTTTTTTTTCTGAAACAGTATCTCATTATATAGCTTTCCCTGACCTGGAGCCCACAGAGATCTACCTGCCTCCTGACGGCTGAAATTAAAGGTATGCACCACCACAATTAGTTTGCCACATTTTGTTATTAATGATTAATGAGGGAGAGACCAGCTCTCTCTAGACAGTGGCATCCATGAACAGATGATCCTGGGTTGTACATGATAGAAGATTGAGAAAGTCATGGGAAACAAGCCAATAAGCAGTATTCTTCCATGGCTTCTGCTTCAGTTCCTGCCTCCAGGCTCCTTCCTTGGTTTCCTCAATGGACTGTGACTCTAGACATGTAAGCCAAAAGTCTTCCTTCTCGAGTTGCTTTTGGTCAGTATTTATCATAGTATAGAGAACAAACTAAGTCACAAGATCGTAGTAAAAAGCATGTGTGAGTGGACCCTTCCAGCACCGGGTGGGCTAGCCTTCTGGGAGAGGTGAAAGTTTATCCTGCCATTGGAAACCCAAGGCAGCTGAATGAAGTGGCAGAGCAGACCCCTTGCCAGCATGGGAACGCCCACTATGGGAGGGGACCAGAGATGGGCTTTGGGAAGAAGCAGTGCCACAGGTAGAAAGCAGGGCTACTCTCCACAGAGGCAGGCTCAGGAGTTGCGTTTATAGAGTCCTTTAGGAGGGAGGAAGCCTGCTAGGCTATGTTGTTTCTATGCCCAGCATTAGCATTTCTATGTGTATTTCCACAGGGCTAGGGCACATGTAACCTAAGAAGGACTAAATAACTCCTCAAGAACAAACTACAGGGATGGCAGGGGTCTTGATCTTCTAGGCTTCCACTGTGTCACAGTGACTCCCACTTATACTTGGTGGCACTAAAGAACTTGAACTTGATGGGTGCTTGCTCAATTGTCTGAAATGTGTCTGGCATCTTGAGCCTACTTGCTTTCACCCAAATTTTCCAGGGCAGTCAGTCTTAAGCTGTTCCTTCATTAACTAATTGATTGATTGATTCAGTCAGTCAGTCAGAAATACCTATAAAGAATTTTAATGCACTGGGCCTTGCAGATAGCACAATTATAAGCATTCTTGCTAACAAGGACTTCCTCATCTGGTCGGGGAGATAAGCATCTCATGGCTGAGTGTGGGCAGCACAAGGTTGCAGACTGTGTTTGGGCAGGGCTTAGTGCTGTGTGGACTTGATCTTTCTAGATCCATATTTCTTAGCCCTCCTTTGCTGAGATTGGCGGCTTTATTCTTGGTCAGAGGCAGGGCCCCCTGGTGGTACAGGTTTTAATGAAACCAACTAGACTGGCTGTCTTGTGGAGGAGTTTTGCTTGCTCCTATAAAAGTCTCCTTGACTGGCTGAATAGACCATAGCTGAGCTCCACGGCTTTCCATGCTGCCCTGGAAGGGGTGGAGTCAAACATGCTTACACTTCCAGACTACATTTGAAGGCTGGTTCCCTAAAACATGGGGTGCTCCTTACTCGACAGTAGCCGAGTAAATGCAACATACAACCATGGTACAAGAAATGCTTTCTTCATGATCAGGGAATATTAGAAACTAAAGAAGTGGCAGGGTTGGCATGCTAAGTTCATGCATCATCTGGATTTTACCTTTTGTGTCATCCATCTCACAGATTTGTAAGACTTTAAGAAATGTATGTTTTAAAAAAATGTCAAGGAAAGAGGGCTCGGGTAACATGATCATTGCACATTGCATGTATACATAGCTATGTCACAGAAAATCCCTTTAATTTATACAATTTGTGCTTGTTAATGCCTGTAATAATAATGCAGAGGAAAGAAAAAAAGAATTCTTGAGAATTCCTGGCAGGAATGGGAGGCTGTGATGGCCCTGTGTGAGTCACTGATGGCCACAATGTTAGCACTTCACAGGCTAGCTCTACGAGTGATCCTTCCCTCATTTCTGTATCTGTCATGTCACTCCCTTCCTGCCTTTGGGACTTGTTAAGGTACCCAGGGTTGTGCTGAGCAGTCACTTGCTCATGAAGTCCATGAGCACAACTGCAATTATAACAACAAGGAGAACCAGGGCGACACTCAGACAGTTTCTGGGGATCATTATACAAACTATTGCTTGATATTAGCTACTAAGCATTTCATTGGCAAAGTGTTACTTGGGATATAAAGAGGAGGGATAGAAATATGACTTAACTTCTGAGAACTTTGAAAAAACAACAACTTGATTTCCACACAGGGAAAAAAAGCAGTGGCGTTCACATGCCCCAGTTGACATATTGGAAAGCAGGGAGTACTTGGGCCACTGCTAAAAAAAACTTCAGCTCAAGGGAGGGGAAGAGAATGCAGGTGATAAGAGGAGGAAGGGAAAACAATGGATCAGGAAGGGTTAAATGGGGTGGAGTGGGGCAAGGTAGAGGGGGAGGGATAACCAGCTCTAGAGACCATTAAGAAAGCCACATGGAAAGCCACTGCTGTAGACATTTTCTAAAATATATACATATATAAAAAGGGGGTTAAATAGAGTCACCCTATATGGGGGTGGGGCAATGCTTCTCCCAAATACCATGGGTTATCAAATAAAGAATCCAGTGCCAACTGTGCGTTGCCTCTTTTTGAGTTGTTGGTCAGTGAGGTCCCATAGATTTTTCTCAACACTACAGGCTGTTGCCCTTGCTCTTGGTTACCCTCTAGAACTTGGCAGTCAGATGATATTGCTGAAGACACCATGTATTTGAGTCACAGAACATGAATATATATCAAGCTGGTACCACCCCGGAAGCTTCATCCCTACTGGCTAGATGTCACAGTGTTGGAAGGTGCTGTGCAAATAGGGGGGAAAGTTACCTAGCTGTGAAGCCTGCTAACTACAATAACAACTGGTCTGGTAAGATGTGTCCACTTGCTCAATATTGGCAAGGAAGCCGTGCAAGCAACCAATCATTTTCTGATTGGATTTAAGATCCATATCGCACAAGACAGAGTTCATGCCTGGTACTGTTAACTGGGTCAAGAACCCATTACCTGGGTACATCATAGGCCTTAGGGGAGGGCTTGGGTCTAAGTGAGACATCTGGGTTACTGTGCCTTAGAAATCACTATGGCAGAGGGGGTGGAAAGATTGTAACAGTCAGAGGTAGTAGAAGATCTCAGCAACATGGTGTTTTCTGGGCATGACAACCCCATGGCACACATGAGTTCACAGCAGCTGTGACTGCATGCCCAACCAAGCCAGCCAAAAACTCAACACAGACTAGGGAGGGGCTCATGAAGTCACTCGTAGCTGAGGAGCTGTTGGCATTTAACAGCTTGGGAGGGTGAGTCAAATTTCTTCAGGATTGTGGCTCCTGAGAGGCTGCCTATGCTCGGGTAGATTGTCTACACCTATGAACACACAGGTAGCGTTGAGCAGAGTAACACTGTAGACCTGTGTTTAGAAAAAGAGCACCTGAAGTTGGGAGAGA
The DNA here is from genome assembly GCF_004664715.2 of Peromyscus leucopus. Classification (NCBI taxonomy): domain Eukaryota; kingdom Metazoa; phylum Chordata; class Mammalia; order Rodentia; family Cricetidae; genus Peromyscus; species Peromyscus leucopus. The sequence goes on along the minus strand of NC_051063.1, from coordinate 79,916,216 downwards.
AGAATGGCTAGGGGTGTGAGGGAAGAAGTAAAGGAAGGGAACTGGGGGTGTATTTGATCAAAACACATATATACGCATGCCATTCTCAAACAAAATAATTAAGAGAAATTACAGTTGCACCATGGGAATTATAAAGTCTTGTGTAGCCCCAGATGGTCTCCTACTTGATATGTAGCCGAGGATGATCTTCAACTTCTGATTTTCCTCCATCAACATCTCAAATGCTGGGATTACAGGCATAAGCCATCGTGTTTGGTTGTAAGTTCTTTTTAAGGATTTCACGTATGTGGGAAATCATGTGACATCTTGCAGTATTTGTCTTTCTGTGCCTAGAATATTTCATTTAACATTATGATCCATGCTGCCTCAAGTGACAGGAATTTATTATTTTTATGGCTATATGGTATTCATTTTATGTATGTATATGCAGGTGCCCAGGGACACAGACACACAGACACACAGACACACAGACACACAGACACACAGACACACACACACACACACACACACGCATGCACGCACGCACGCACGCACGCACGCATGCACACACACACAGAGCTCTTTTACACATTTATTTGCTGATGTTTGACATTTAAGTTGAGTCTTTGGGTAGAACTACTTTTTACATTGGTGCAGAATCTAAAATTGCTAAGCCCATAGAAGTGGAGAGTAGATTTGTGGCCACTAGAGGGTGGAGAGCAGAGGGAAGACATGGGTAGGGACAAAGCCATGGCTAGACAGAAGGAATGTGTCCTGCTGTTGTACACAGAGGGGTGATTATAGCTAACAATGATGCATCCCATAACTTATAAATAGTCACAAAATAAGAGTTTGAATGTTATTATTGAAAACAGATGATAAATGCTTGAGCTGAAGGAATAGCCTGAGCATGCTGAGCTAATCATCACACAATGAACACACGTGCTGAAATGTCATACTGTGCCCCATAAATACACACTAATTGTACATATCTGTCGAGTAATGTTTAATGAAAATGCATCAGTGGCATCACAGATGAGAGCTTCTCTTCTTCAAAGAAGCTTGTCCTTGATGTCTGTTTGGCAAATACAATTTGTTCTTAGAAATGTACAAGATATTTTTTTTTAACTGCATGTCTCTCCCATATTAATGAAAAGGAGAACATTTTGTAAATGTAAGCAGGAACTTTTCCAAGTTTATATAAAATCTCCTCCCAGCTCCTGTTTCTGCACAAAAGTCTCTCTAGTAATTCTTGGAAGTCGGGGTGTAGTCTTATCTTTTTGACATGCCTCGAGGAACATCAACAATGAAGTGGCTAAGGTGAAGCCCTAGCATGCTTAAGGAGGCCACCTGTCCACCAGACATATAGCCCAGAGGTCACACCTACCATTTGAGGCAATCGCCTTCTCTTGCCTATCCTATCTGTGCTCTGGTCTGCTGTGGGAAGTATCCATCCAAGAAACAAACTCCTCTAACATTTAGTGGGATATCCTAAAGCTATTATCAGGGGTAGGGGAGGGACAAAAGTCTTGAAGCAAAGGAGTCAGAAACATGGGGTTCTTAGGTCAACTGAGGACTAGCCAATGCTGTTTGATCACCAGGCTCCAAATGACTAATGAATACCCCAACTTCTTGATTCAAAATTTGGATTTGTGTTAAGAGACAGCAAGAGGACCTATCATTTGATAGGATTGGATGCACGTTCATCTGTATTTGATTCTTTCTGAAAAGCTACGAATAAAGCTTTGCCTCATCCTAAAATAAATGGTGTTTCAGAATTAATGAGTGTGGTATTTTTGGAGCAGCCAGGGTGGTGCCCTCTGAACTAGATAATATTCTAATGTTTGTCTTCTTTGTGTGCTGATGGGGCCCGATTTCGGCATTGCCCATCTTGCAGTCTCATATAACCTCCCACTTCTTTTCCCACATTTACCCACATTCCAATCTCCACCTGGCTCCTGGGCTCCTGGCCTCTATCTCTGCCTTGTTTTATCTGTCATTATCAACTTTCCCAAGTCTGCAGAGTAGGTCACATGCATTGATGTTAACAGAGAGATGGTCTCAAGCTTCCTACCCATGGTCTTTTATGCTGCTTACTCATGGTCATTTATGTTGTTCTCCTGCACCGATACAGTTATCACAAATTGGTTACAATATGAGGAGAGTAAGTCTCTTTTTCACTTTTCCTGGTGCTGTGCTCCTAATGCCAAAATGAATCATCTGGTTCTTCTTGCATCTGTCTAGGAAGCAGACTCCAGGAGAGGACAGGACTACAGGTTACAGTTACTAGTGATGGCTCACTCAGCACTAAAAAATATGTCCATCATATGGTGAGTATTCAACAAACATTTGTCAAATGATTCTGTAAAATTAACTTTTAATGGTATGGATGTGAACTTATTCTTTCCTAAAGATAAGTAGTATTTTGGATCTTGCTTCTCCTTGATATTCTTTGGTGTGTAGGTTTCGCAGAAGTAGAAATTTTGGTGTCTGTGGACATGGCTCTCCAAGTGTATGCAAGTATATACATTTATACCCTCTGTGTACATGATGAGAGGGGGGTCAATAATCTTCCCCAAGAATTATTGTTCAATACCCATCAGTCAGCACACACACACACACACACACACACACACACTGTGTAACAATAATAATTAAAGAAAAGAGGCCATGTATTGGAGGGGAGCAAGGAGGGTACACAGGAGGAGTTGGAGGGGGAGGGAAGAGAAAAGAGAAATGATGTAATTATATTTCATGTTATAAATTGAAAAGTAAAATAAATGAAAAGACAATGTAAAAATACTTTCTCCCTTCAGCTATTTCTGCTGGGTGTTTTCCCACAGCAGTGGGAAGCAAACAAAACAATAACAAAAACCCCAACTGACCAGTGTTTATATTTCATGTATAGAGAGGGAATTAAATGCTATATGGAGCACCTAGAATGGAGTTAGCCATTATGTATAGCTAGGAAGCTCTTTCCTAAGGGATATGGTGCCCTATGTCATGGGTCTGTCTACATGTGTCTAACTTCATCTGTTGCCCACTATTGAATATTTCTGTCGCTTCTAATGCCTAACCACTCAGAGCAAACGTTCACTTTACTGTTTTTCCAAAGAGGAAACAGAGTCAAGGCTTAACTTTCTGAACAGGTTGGCCATGGTCAGATGGTGGATTTTTGACTGATACCTGCTCTTCCCATCCCATGGCAATGCTTGGTGCCATGCCCAGGCTGAGCATAGCGCAGGCCACTGGCTACATTGTATTGTGACTGTTTCATTAGAGATGAAATCATGAAAGAATGTTTGGCAAGCTAAATTTTTTGAAGAGAAAGACCAATGTAAACCATTTTGAGCTCTGCTTGCTTCAGGATCCTCCAGAGAGTACCTTCTTGGGGCTGGAAAGGGAGTCATCTTGGAGAGGCAAACATTTTGAGTGTGTCAAGGGCATTTCCTTAGGGAGGTCCAAGAGCAGGAGCTGAGACAGTGAGCATTACTGGAACAAAGACTATTAATCTCAGTTTTGAATTTGAGTTCTATTTCTTTTTTATAATATTTTTATTTATTTATTCTTCTCTCATATATCACATCCGGGCTGCAGTCTCCTCTGCCTCCTGCCCTCTCCCAGACCCTCCCCTTGACTTCCCCCACCCCATCCATTCCTCCTCTCTTTCCCTTGAGAAAAGGCAAGGCCTCTCAGGGACAGCAACCTTCATACAAACAGAGGTGACAAACCTTATTGCAGCTTGAGTTCTATTTCTAACCACGACCACGGATTAGCCCTCATCTCTCTAAATCTGGTTTCCTCATCTGTGAAAAAGCTGTGCTTCCCCTTTCTCTTCTCCTCTCCCCTCTCACATGCTTTATTGTTGTGAGGCCTGAAGGAGGTAACTGATCTAAGTGCCCAACCCAACTGCTCAAGGCAGTGATTAGCACTGGATTCCTGATATTAGTTAGGGAATCTCTAAGGAAGGTTTAAATATTTTTTTCATCTTTCTGGTCTGGAGAAAGTGCAGCCCTGGGAGCTAAAAATCCTTCACATCAGAAATCTGAGCTACTTCTGGTACTCTCTAAAGTGCCAGAGAAGATAGGAATTAAACATTACTTCTCCAATTGGGAAGGCATAAGGAAGTCTGTTCACACCAGCTGACTTCTAACACGCTCATGCCTTCCTCAAACATCTCCTTCCACTGGTGTCAAGATACTCGGCGTCATCATCCGTCCTGAGTGAACAGTGTAGGTTGAGGCATCAGGAGGTCACACAATCAAGGCTGCCTCTCTGATGCATGAGCTTCTGGTCCATGCTGTGCTCTTCTCTATGGTTCCCACATTCTCATCTGGAGTCACCAGCATGCTGTTGTCCAGTCACTGCCAAGAGTAATTTCACCTCTGTTGAACTTAGCCTCAAGATATAGACTAGTTCTGATCTTTATAAAATGAGTATAGGCTGATAGGTGGCCATTTATTTTTGTCATATTTCTGCATCATTCAGATTTTTTGGGGGTGTGTGTGTGGAGCTTAATCACTGTGTCCAAGTGTCTATAGTAAAAGGCTCTTGTGCTTCTCTGAGACAACCACCATGCTTTCTTTCCTCCTTCTTTTTCTCCCCCTGGTCCTCTTACCTTCTCTTTTTTCCTCTCCCCTCCTTTCCACTTCCTTCTTTCTTCAGACATATACTGTTCAATCATTTGTCATTCTAGGAATGTGGCCTTATATTTAAAGGGCAGATCCTATCCTTCATCTACTTATGGTTTCACTAAGGACACATGAAAGTAAAAATATATATTCATTTCTTGTCACCCAGAGTTGTCTAATAAGCTGCTTTACAATAATTCATTGGCCTGTAAACATTGTGTGTTGACTTACAGCACTGTTCTCCAGTTTGAGCTCTGTGAGAATATTCTAGGTTTAGGTTTGAAAGTGCAATTTATACTTTTTTTCTTTTTTTTGCTCATACAGTTAATGTCACATCCAAGTCCATTGCCAAAATTAAGGTAGTGAAGGTTTATCTTGATGCTTTTTTTTCCCTGAGAGTTTATAGTTCCAACTGTTCTACTAGACAGCCAGACAGAAATAAGAAATTCTTGTGTGCTGTCATACAAAGGAATGACTATGAATAATAACTACACACTATATCTTCAACAAGCTGGAAGAGAGGAATTTGAATGTTTTCATAATAAATAAATAATATGTGTTTGCAGAAATGGATATATTTAACCGGATTTAAAGGTTATATGATGTAAGTATGTGTGAAAATGTGACATGATACCCTTTAATGATATAATGTCATATATCCCTTAAAATAAAGTATTAATGGTGATGACTCCTATAAGAGTATTGGGAAACTGCCCAAATGCTATGTAAGCATCAGCTGTAATTTTAACCTCTTTTAGCTTTCTAACCTCTTTAGCTCACTTCTGATTCCCATTGCCTGTCTCTGTAACTCAGGAAATGCCCCACAGATCCTCTTCCCCAGAGTTGGAAGCACCAATCTTCATGCTTCTCACTGGATTCCAGAGCCTCCCTGGTAAATCCTTCTGAGGTTCACATGACTTCCTTCCCAAGGGATGCAAGACTTGCAGCAAGCTGAGTGACAGGCTGGTCTCCACACTCCAGGACTACTGAATTCTTCCAGTCATTTCCCACCCATTTGTTAAGTGTGGGCTTTGTGTCAGCCCTTGTTCTAGCTGCTGGATGGGACTGGCATTCTGGTGCATGACGACAGACTAAAGATAAATAGAACGGAAAACAATATCTACAAACAAGCCAACTCCAGACTGTGGGAGGTGCTCTGTGTGGAAATGCGACAGACTGATCTGCAGGCTACTTGAGGTGGGGAGGTCAAGAAAAACACACAGAGAAGTGATGCAGAGACAGACTTGGATGACAAGAAGGACTCGGCTGTGGAAAGGTCAGTGGAGAGTGGTACAGTGATAGGGCAGATAGAGCAAAGAGCCCGCCATGGGAACAGAGACCCATGGAAATTCTGCCCTGAGCTTCTTTATGCCTCTGTGAACCCTGCATTTTAGTGCATGTAATAGACAAGAAACAGGTACAGCATCAGCAAGGCTACAATCGCTGCTATAGAGGTTATGAAGCAAACAGAAGGGTGGATGTGAGGAGATAGGGAAGGTCCTTCACACACAGCCACTTGTAGAACTCTTTTTAAGGAGGGAAGTGTTTGAGCTGTAGTCTGTGCTGTGATTGGAACGTAACATGTTCCCCTCAGACTCACACAGGCACTTGGTCCTCAATTGATAGTGCTGTTTGGGAAGGTTTTGGCACCTTAAGGAGGGGAAGTTGGAGGAAGTGGTTCCCTGGGGGTAGATCTTACTGAAGCTCTATAGCTGAGCTCCACTTCCTGTTCACGCTCTGCTTCCTGACTATGGACGCACTGTACCCTGCCAGTTTCCTGTTCCTGCCACCATGCCTTCCTTACCTTCAGTCATGTCTTCCCTGCTATGTCAGGATGATCCCCTAAATGCTAAACCAGAATAAATCTCTCCCTTAAATTGCTTGGGCTAGGTATTTTGTTCAAGTAACCAGAGACATAACCAATACAACCTAGTGCTCTATACACCACACCCAGAGTGTCAGACCACATTCCAAGTGCTTCTGCCTGGTAGTCTGAAGGTGATACACATACCCATGGCCCACGTTGCAGGCTAATATCAACCTCCAGAGGAAGTACATGAATGAAGGCAGGGGACAGGGAACAACTCAGATATATTAAGGAAGTGCTGTGTGGCCCCCCCATCAGCTTATGAGGGGTCACCATTGATTGTTCTTGATGTGTGAGGATGCTGAACCTCAGCAACTTCCGATGATCCTATTTCTTCAGCCAGCAGCCTGCTCAGTAGGAGTTGAGGGCTGCTCTATTGGATGCCTAGCTTCTAACTCCAGGGGCTTGTGGATTTGATTCAATCAGCCAGAGTGTTCTGACTGTGTTCTTGCTGGTACCATCTTTCTTGGATTCCTGGCTATAGCCGGCTCCTCCTCCCTTTTACATCCCATAGACTCTGGGATTTATTGCTCTTCCTTTCCCTAGGGCTGCCTCCTTTCCTGAGTTTATCCTTTTTAGGTAGTTTGAATCCACTAACTTCCTCTTCATAGCCCAGACTGTGGTCCTGGCCAGATAGCTTCTCCCTTGAGCTCCTCTCAACCTGATGTCAAAGAATCTGTTTCAAAAGCATCCTGCTTTCTATCTGTGATCTTCTCCAAATCACCCTCTGGCTCTTTCTCAAATTTCTTCTTTTTTTTCTGAAGGTTGCTGAGGGTTATACTATCAATGAAAAATAAACTGGAAATGTGAGACTTTGGCAGTGTTTCCAGAATTTTACAAACTTCCCAGCTACCAATCGTGTCCCTTCACTCCCTCCCAGAGACAGCTACAGAAGTCCTGTTGGAATCAAACTTACTTTATAATTGCTGTGCATCTTAAACCTCCCTCTCCCAAGGCTATTTGAAGCTATACCTCTATAACAGCCAGAGTCCTCTTGAGTCAGCTGGGGGCAGTCTTATTTTCTATGCTTTAATGGAAGACGAATTATTATTAGAAACATTTGGATTTCAATTCACATCTAAATTATGCTCTTTAAAAGTTACTCAAGGCAGGTGGCATTTCTACCTCCCTAAAGAAAGGCAATATTTGTTTCTTTTAGAATTTTCAATTTTGTGGAGCACAGGTTTTTTTTTTTTTAAATCATTTTGACCTAATGATTCTTTGGATTTCCTCAGTGTCTGTTGTTATGTGCCCCTTTACATTTCTGATTTTGTTAATTTGGATATTCTCTCTCTGCTATTTAGTTAATTTAGATAAGGTTTTGTCTATCTTGTTGATTTTCTCAAAGAACCAACTCTTTGTTTCATTGATTCTTTGTATTATTTTCTTTGGTTCTATTTATTGATTTTAGACCTCAGTTTGATGATTTCCTGTCATTTACTCCTCCTGAGTGAGTTTGCTTATTTTTTGTTCTACAGCTTTCAAGTGTGCTGTTAAGTCAATAGTATGAGATCTAATTTCTTTATGAAAGCACTTAGTGCTATGAATTTTTCTCTTAATACCACTTTCATTGTGTCCCATAAATTTGGCTATGTTGTGCATTTATTTTCATTGAATTCTAGGAAGTCTTTAATTTTTTTCTTTATTTCTTCCTTGACCCAGTGGTAATTCAGTAGAGAGCTTTTCAGTTTTCATGAGTTTGTAGGCTTCCTGTTGTTTCTGTTGTTGTTGAAAAAACAGCTTCAATCCATGGTTGTCTGAAAAGATTCAGGGGTTATTTCAATTTTTCTGTATCTGTTGAGACTTGCTTTATGACAGAGTATATGGTCAATTTTAGAGAAGGTTCCATGAGATGCTGAGAAGAAGGTATATTCTTTTGTATTTGGGTGAAATGTTCTGTAGATATCTGTTAGGTCTATTTGAGTCATAACGTCTGTTAGCTTCATTATTTCTCTATTTAGTTTCTGTCTAGATGACCTGTCCTTGGTGACAGTGGGGTGTTGAAGTTTCTCACTAGTAGCATTGAGGTTCAATGTATAATTTAAGCTTTAGTAATGCTTCTTTTATAAATGTGAGTACCCTTGAATTTGGGGCATAGATGTTCAGAATTGAGACATCATCTTGGTGGATTTTTTCCTTTGATGAGTAAGAAGTGTCCTTCCCCATATCTTTTTGATTAATTTTTATTGGAAGTCTATTTTGTGGGACATTAGAATGACTATACCAGCCTGTTTCTTGGGTCCAATTGCTTGGAAAGTCTTTCTCTAACCTTTTATTCTGAGGCAATGTCTATCTTTGATGTTGAGGTGTGTTTCTTGTTGCAACAGAAGAATAGCTACTGTTTTTGCATCCATTCTGGGATACAGAGCCTGAATTTGTCATTTCCTATATCCTGGCAAGACTTCCAGTGGAGGGATTGGGACACCAATACAGCTGCAAAACCTTTGACCTACAATTTGTCCTGCTTACAAGATGTGTTGGGGTAGAAGTGGAGCAGAAATTGTGGGAGTGGCCAAGTCAATGACTGGTCTAGTTGAAGACCCATATCATGAGAGGAAGCCCTCCCTTGAGGGCCAGGACCCAGAGGCTGGACTTCCCAGAGACCTAGGATAGAACCAAACATGACTGGCAAAAAAAAATCAATGAGATGATTCTAATAATATTCTGCTATACTCAGATTGTGCCTAGTTCAATTGTTATCAGAGAGGCTTCACCCAGCAACTAATGGAAACAGATAAAGAGACCCACAGCCAAACATTAGGTAGCGCTCAGGGAATCTTTCAGAAGAGGGAGAGGAAGGATTGTAGGAGCCAGAGGGGTCAAGGGCTCCACAAAAAGCACACAGAACCACTAACTTGGCCTCATAGGGGCTCACAGAGACTGAACCGCCAACCAGAGAGCCTGCATGTGATTGACCTATGCCCTCTACACATAGGTTACAGTTGTGTACCTTGGTCTTCTTGTGGGACTCCTAACAGTGGAAAAAGGAACTGTCTCTTAATGTGTTGCCTAGTTTTGGAAACTTTTATTCCTAGTGGGTTGCCTTTTCCAGTCTTAACAGGAGAGGAAGTGCCTAGTTTTACTGCAACTTGATATGCCATGGCCGGTTGATATTCATGAGAGGTCTGCCCTTTTCTGAAGAGAAATGGAGAAGTAGATGAAGAGAGAGAGAGGAAAGGTTGGGGGAAGAACTGGGAGGAGAGGAAGGAAGGGAAACTGCAGTTGAGATGTAAAAACTAAATAAACAAATAAAAAACAAAACAACAACAAAAGAAAGGCAACATTGCTTACTTTGCAAGATTGCTGAAGAACTCAGAATAATGAACAAATGTAAATTGTGGAGAATAATAGGATGCCTCATGACCCTACTTCATCAAGATTTCCCTTTGGGAGTCATTATCACCTCTGACCTCCTTGGCTTGGACTAGAAGAATTTGATGACTTTAGATTGCCAGCCAGAAGCTTCTAGAATTAATCTTAATAGTATAGACTGATAATAAAAAATTCTAGATTACAGGCCAAATTCTCACTCTTGGAAAGTTATTTGCAAATGGCCTTACCTGAAGTCCACCCTCCATCAGTCATTCTTCCTCATACTAAGCTTACTATCTAACTTACATGATGTGAGACTTCACCATCCCTCCAAAGTCTCATGTGTTAGAGGCTTAGTACCCAGCTGGTGACAATATTGGTAGCTGGTGGCATTATTAAGTGGTGGGGCCAAGGGAAGGAATAGAAGTCACTGGAGATGTGACCTTAAAGAGGAAGTGGGGAGCTCATTAGCCCCTCTGTCTGTCATGAGGTGATTAGTTTTGCTTCTCCACATCTTTCCCACCAGTATGTTCTGCCTCCCAAAAGCGATGGACTCCAGCTGGCCACTAGTGCAGCTGGAACCAGGACACAAAACCAGTCTTCCCCCTTTCAGGTGTTTATTTCAGGTATTTGTCACAACACACAGCAGATGAACACAACTGTCCTTGTTCCAAGGCAGCACTAATGTTCCTGCTTATTTATTTGCTGGCTATCACAGCACCTAGAGTATGACATACACAACAGTGTGTGCTGGGTTTCTGCTTACTGTATTCCTGGCAAACACAGCATATTGTTACATATGTTTTCAGATAGAGGTGAGAGTGGAAGCCACGAACCCTAATTTTTCTTCAGTTCTGACTTTTCTAAAATATTCTGTTCATGGAACCAAAACTTAGACACAGACAGCCTTGCTTTCTTCACCTACATCCAAGTTTCCAAGGAGTCTGTGGTCCTGTCTTAACCTACGGCTGGTGCAGCTGGAACTTCAGACAGTATCCAGGCCTTGCCATGCTCTTTTCTCAGGGCCTTGAAGCCTGAGCCCTCACACTGGAGTCTTATAACAGCTGGGGGTCCAAGGTGGAATGTCCGTACATTCTCTCTGCTCTATTTTAGCTGCATATCAACCACAATCCAAGGTCACATTGGTGCTTGCCTAATGTATAATGGTCCACCGCCTTGATAAGGTCAGCTTTAGAAGAAAGCTCAGGTCTTGTTCCTGCTGCTGCTTCAATGTGGTCATCATCATCATCATCATCATCATCATCACCATCATCACAACTGAGCTTCCCTGACTCTTACTTTCTCATTGACTACATGGGAAATGGAATAATTTTGTAAGATTTTGCTATAAAAAAAATCTAACAGAAAATACAAACTCAGCAATAATGCTGTATATAACTGACATCTAATCAGTGTTATTGATATTAATATCATCACATTACTGTGTCATTTTATTATATAAGTCATAGTGATGAGTTTTTACTTGAACTTGGTTGAACTGTTTTTGTTCGATAACTCACCAAGCTATAGAAAATGCTAGCCCTGTGGTAAACATCATTCTGGACTGTAGAATGATGTATTTTGTTGTCTCATAGTGAACACAGGGCACAGAGCTTCCTTCACACCCAGAGTATCTCAAGAAAAGGAGAGATAATTAACAACCCCAAACAATAGTTTTATTTATTAAAAAAAATTACATCATTTGGCATATTAATGTAACTGGATATGGAAAAATTTGCCAGCCATTGTCTGGAATATTTCTCACACTTTCTCTCATCCTGCCAAACCATGATATCCTCAGAAGTTCTTACAGCCAGCCTGGTCACATTACCTTCATGGATCCATCTCCATTAGTTACCCTGGGTTAGGTACTTCTGTCTGTTATGAATTCCTCTTGGTTCCAGAAGTTCTCTGAGTGGCTTCAGAAGGAATAACAGGGTATCTGGTGGGTGTCATGCTTTCCTCAGAGCATAAAGATATACAAGGCTAGATTATCCCCCTCAGTGGGAACAGCACGTCTCCTCAGTGAAGGGCAATTTTCAGCTAAGTGCATCTTATTTGAGACTCTAAGAATGGCAGTTTAAGCAAATGCAGGGGAGAGAAGTGCATATGAAAACTATCCTTTGAGAGCCTGTGGCTAAACACATCAGCCGCTGAGGTACAGTTTCCAGGTAATGATAGCCCAACTACCGCTTTCAGCAGAGGCAGCATCCAGGGAGGGCCGGGGCCCTGGGGTTGGGTTTGCTCTCATTGATTTTCTTTATAGATCAGTTTGATATGAGATGTTATAAGGTTAATTTTGGATGATTAACTCCTCCATATCGGGATATTTGATTTAGTTCTCTTTCAGACACTTTCTCCCCATTGATTTTCAATATTGTACTTTCTGAGATGGAGGTAAATAGCTTCAGCAAGGACTCCGAGAGCAGAGTTCTCCCTGGCTGCCCTGTGTCCCACTCAAGCAGCCTTCCTGGACAGAGACAACAATGTATAGCTAGCCATGGGAAATCCCTGCCTTCTGCCAGTCTAGAGAGATTGGCCAGATCTGTGTGGTGAAAAGCAAGAATAAGAACTTCACAGTGTGTGGAATCTGGGTTTGGATGCCAGTCTTGCCAGTCAGTGATTGTTCTTGGCAGGTCATGTGCCCATTATGACACCTGGTTCTACATAAGTCAGTATAGAAGTGTGTGCCTTTGGGCCTAGCATCCAGTGTCTCTTCTTCTGGTACTAGAACTATGATTTTCTTCTGAGCAGCATGCACTCACTGTTCCTAATGCATTTCTCTTTATACACTCCAGGCCCCCTCATCTCACTCTTCCTCTCACTGACTCTTACTCAGGACCAGGGGTCTTCCTTTTTCAGCAAGCTTCTCTTTCCCACTGGATCATAAACTTCATGATGGAGAGACAGCATCTATCTTGGCCAACATTGCTGTACATAGTGCCTGAAACACTGTAGACTCACCCTGGACATTTTTGAAAGACCAGTGAAGATCAGTGAACAATTCTAGGTTGTCAGAAGATGGTATGAGCATAGAGATAATTGAATTCTAGTACTGTGGCACAGGATTCTGATGGTAGATTAGCCTGACTTCTCATCTCCCACCTGACTTCTTGTTTCATCTGACAGTCCCTGCTGGGTACTATCTGTCTTAGAATGTTCCTGGTACTTGGCTGAGGCTCTTTCTCTTCATCCTCCTGACTTCCTACCCTGCCAAGCCAGCATGAATGAATTGGAAACTTTAAGTACTCTTTCAACATCTAGAGCTTCAGGTAGTCAAGCAATTGCCATAGCTTCCACTAACTGATCAGTATGTGTAGATACTCTAAAATGTTTCTACTTACCATGATCTTTGCACAACCCCATGTTAGGATGCATATTATCATCATCCTTATTTTATAGATCATGAGTTCAAGGAGGTAAATAACCTGCCAGACTGTGTCTGTTTAGCAGGTGCTGCAGGTGGAGTTCCACACGTTGACTTCTATTCTATAATATGTCAGGGTCAAGGTTGGATGTCATGCTCATCACTCCTCACCAGCCAGTCTCTGGCCTTGATCCTCAAAGCTTTAAAAGACCCCAGGATCCATATTGGAACCCTTAAACACTCTTTCAGGATCTATTTTTCTCTTGCTCGGTTCTGCTAGATCCTTGATAATGTCTCTCCATGGTCTTACTTTGCCCTGTAGCTCAGAGTAGGGGAATCACTACAACTAGTTTCTGGTTTTTTTTTTTTTTTTTTTTTTTTTTTTTTTTTTTTTTTTTTTTTTTTTTTTTTTTTTAACTATAGCTGTGGTGGCCATGGTGCTCTCCTTCTGAGTCTTCATTATCTGACTTGGATATCCAAAGTCACTTGCTTTATACTCATCTCCAACCCACACCTTAGAATTAGGAGTACTATGCTTACACTGCTCCCTGCCTCCTTCAGAAGCTGTGTGTTACTGAGCTCTTCCTCACTGGAGGCTATACTAGGAGCCACAGCCTCTGGATCTTATGCTGAAAAGATGCTTAGTATTTGCCTTGCATGAGCAATGGGCTTTCCATGTGTGAGCTCTTTTCACATGATTCCTTTCCAAAACTCATGAGGTGGAACAGCCATGATTCTGTGTTGAAGGTGAGCATTCTGAAAGTCACAGTTGTAAAACAACTACATGTTTTCTACGATAAAGCTATGATAAAGTTTATTTCTGATGCACTGTTTCTTACTTGACTGCATAGATGTCTATATTTCCAGGTGGAGCTTCCTGGCCCTTCAGACTGCAGCCAACATTCTCTGGCCTATGGTGTCACCAACCCTCCTTGTTCCCTGCCCACACCCTCTCACCTTAAAGGACATGATCAGAGGCCCCTTTATAGCTCTTCTTGACTGAACTTGTGGAGGATTTCTATTTATCTGAAGGGACAGGCCAGAAGCAACAATGACAAAGGTAAAAAAAATGACTGTTTTTAAAGACTCAGAGGCCTGTGTCCTTGCGTTTTGTATTGGTCATTGGGTTGTTCTCAGGTGAGTCATTGAGACCTTATGGGAATCTGAATTTGAGATCGCACATAATCCCTTTTTCTCAGTGTTTCTTGCCCATAAACAATGGTCAGACAACAACCCACTCCCTACCACTCAGCATATCCATTACATAGAAAAAATGTTTTGAAGTTTGTATAACTTTCCTCCATGCCTTGGTCTAGCAGAGTTGAGGAGGTCCATGAGAGAAGAGCAAATCAGAAAATTACAAAGTAAATAGTCAATAGTCAGATCTGAGTTCATATAGGCTCCCCATTCCTTTACTACAAATGCTCAGGCAAGTCAACCTATTATCTAGATGTGTAGTTGATGGTAGTAGTGGTGGTAACAGAGATGGTGGTGGTGATTGGTGGTGGTGGTAGTATTAATAATGTTGGTATTGTGGCAGTGGTTGTGCTAGGATGGTGATGGTAATAAGGATGATAGTAGGGTGGTAGTGGTGGTGATGATGTGATAGAGATAATGATGGGGTAATGGGCAAGGGTGGTTATGATATAAGTAATAGGAATGATCTTGATGATGGTAGTAGCAATAGTAATTTTGATGATAGTCATGACAGTAGTGGCAGTAGTGATGATAATGGTGATGATATTGCCGATAAAGATGGTTACTGTTGCTGTGGTGGTGGCAGTGATGGTAGGTCACAGTGGTGATACCGATAGTGGTTATAGCATTGACGCTGATGATGGTGATAGTAGTGGTGGTGACAATGGTGATAGAGGTTGTGGCTTTGTTGGTGGTTGGTGATAGTAGTGGCACTAGTGATAGAGTTGGCAATGGTGATGATGCTGCGATGATGTTGGTGGTGGCATTGGTGGTGATGATAATATTAGTGGTGACCATGGTGGTCATAAATGGTGGTGGTGGTGGTGGTGGCATTGGTGATGGTGAAGGTAGTGGTGGGTAATGGTGGTGGTAGATGATAATGGTGGTAGTGATGGTGGTCGCTGTAACAATGGGGATGGTGGTATTGGTGATGGTTGCTTTGATGATGGTGCTGATAGTGTAGTAGGGGTGATGACAGTGGATGAATACAGATGGAATGGCAGGGCCCTCTAGAAATAGTGTGGAGGAGATACATCTCTGTAAGTCAGGAGTGGAAGAAGGATGTTTTGTGAGAATTTCTCAGGAGAAATGATTCCTGGAAAATGAAGGGGAAAAAAAAGGTTGAGACATGGAGTTAAGTTGAGATATTTTTCAAAAGTCTGAAGTGCCACCCCTAGATCATGAAGCAAGTTGGGGGTACCCTGTGGTTGGACAATGTTTTCTAACACTGAAGTTGGTATCAGACCTCAAAACCAGGCAGGGAAAGTTAGAGCTGTTTGTTTACATGTTAGTATATGTTGAGTAGTGAATATCATATAGAAAATAAAATTTAATTGCACAGTCCACTTTCACTTTTTTACAACATGGTTGACAAGTTTGGGCAACAAATGTATTCTGTCTTCATTAAAATGATGTGACTCTTGCTCACATTATCAGGTTTCTATTTCTGGTTCTTGAAATCATTCCAACACATTCCATACCTTTTCCTGCAATTATTTCTGCTATCTGAACTTCAAAAGTCTTCCTCTCTTTCCCAAAGCCAAGATGTCCTACTTCTCAATGTCTTCCTCTGACTTCTGTCTGAATGTTCTCACCCATCTAGTGGTCACATTGGACTCTGTTCTCAACTCTGACCTGGCATATTCCTTGGTGTGTGTATGCCGGGGTTGGGGGTGGTGGCTTATCAAGCCTGTGCTCTTCTTGTCACTCTGGGGTGGGTGTGGATGTCCTAAAGTGCTGTTCCTTCCTGCTGTGCTGCTCTGTGTGGCACCTTTGCCACATGGAACTGTGTAACGTGGAGACACCTTTGTTTAAAGCCCTCAAAAGACCGATTCAGATGTGTGAACCTGTTAAGACAGAGTTCCAAAGTCCACAAAAGCTGGTGCCTTACTGCTTCTGACCTTACAAATCACACTGCCAACTCCACCCATCTCCCTGCATTAGTGATTATTTGTGCTGAACCAGGAGTACTGGTGTGGGCCAACCCAAAGCTTGTGAAATTGAGGTCACTTGGCTCCTAATCAGAGTTCAGACACCAGCTGGGAGCTGTAAAAATTTCCTTCCCAGAGCATCAACTTGGAGGAGGCCCAGAGTACATCGAAGACAGAAGTGAAGTCTGACACCCACACAGGTCCCGGGATGGGATGAAAATGGCTGGCATCCCAGCGAGGAGAGTCAGAGGTCTGGTTGTAGAAAGCAGCAGGGACTGGAGCTGGCAAGCATCTCACTGTCCAAGGTCACACAGCTCACATCATTATGAGTGTTACCTTCATGGAAATCTTTTGCACAGTAATCAAGGTCTAGAGAACATACTGAGTTGCATTTGTACTCATCCCCTCATAATGTGGTCAGCAAAACTCCAGAAGGCCTTTTCCATCTTCCAGCACTGCTTGCTGTGTTTTGTGGGTGCATCACAGAGAAGGGGAGCAGACTGCACTCAGATCTGAAACTCACTTGTCTGTATCACACACTCACCCCCTGGGGCACTAGCACACCCCATTTTCAGAGCCTGTGGTTTTTGCCCACTCTTTTTTGCCATCACCAAGATTTTTCACCTGCCTTCAGTGCCCTGACTTTTTGCCGAGCCTTTGCTTGTGGCTTTTTTGCCCCTTATCCTTTGCCTTGATTTATCACCTGAATTGTTGGACTGACAGTTTTTGGGGTTTTGTTTTGTTTTTGTTTTTCGAGACAGGGTTTCTCTGTGTAGCTTTGCACCTTTCCTGGAACTCACCCTGTAGACCAGGCTGGCCTCAAACTCACAGAGATCTGCCTGGCTCAGCCTCACGAGTGCTCGGATTAAAGGCGTGCGCCACCACCGCCTGGCTTGGACTGACATTTTAACTCAGCCTTTTTTTTTCAGGAATTTCTTTGCTGGCATTGAACTTCTCTTCTGGCCCTGGGAATGGGAGAATGTCTAAGACTGGGGTCTGTGAGATTTATTTCACAGGCACTGGTCAAATGAAATATCATGAAGGGCTCATTCTCTCTCTGTAAGTCCTGCTTTAGGGAGAATTCTCATCTCACCTCAATAATTCAAACTCCAAGATCTGCCAGCCTCTGTCTCCCCAGTACCCTACCACACCCAGATCTAAGCTTTTCTTTAGTTCCATTTCACAAGTTGGAAACCTAGCTGGATAGGATTTTGGCCTGAGACCACCCTTTATTCCATTTCTTAATCCATTTACCTCTTGAACATAGGTTTTAGCTCTATTCCACTTCCTGGTGCTCTTTTTCTCCTGAAAATTTTCATTTTCTAATTTACCCTGCTCAGCTTGCTTGTTTTTATTACAAGTTTTCATTAGAGTTACCACTAAAAACCATATGACAGAGTCTGTACTAGGCTCTTTTCAGATTTCCTCTGCCAACGGAATTAATCCGAAATTCTTCACTTTAGCCTCAGGCAGACTCTTCAGACAAGTGCAAAAGGCTGCCATTTTATTCACCAAAACATCTTGAGTACAATCTCTAGGCAACATACTAAAACTCTCCTCTGAAACCTCTTGAGTGAGCCCCTCATAGTTCACTGTCTTTCATGCTCCTACTAGTATGGCCCAGTAAGCAGTTCCTAAAGCATTCCACGGCTTTCCAAACCCAAAGTCCAAATTCCTTCAAACAAACACGTGGTCAGGACTATTACAGCAATACCCCATCACTGGTACCAACTTCTGTCTTAGTTACGGCTTTCATTGTTGTGAAAAGATACCATGACCATGGCAACTCTTATAAAGTAAAAACATTAAATCGGGGTGGCTTGCTTACAGTTTCATGTGTTCAGTATACTGCTATCATGGTGGGAGCATGGTAGTGTACAGGCAGACAGTAGTTGAGAGTCCTACGTCTTGCAGGCAACAGGAAGTCAACTGCCTCACTGACCATAGCCAATAACTACTTGTAACCAACACCCCTTAAATGATGACAAACATCCATGACCCACCAAATGACCAAAACCCACCCACCCACCTCTTGGGAATGTGGGTGTCATGTTCTTAAAATATGGGCTGATGGCATCTTTAGAACACCCTGAGAAAACTGGAATAATGATCAAGTCCTGGGAGATCTAGCTGTATCATTTGTTGTCTAGTCTCTGTGAGATGGAAAAATGCAGGACTTATCAGAAGTCCTGCTTCGAGAAGTCTAAGAGGCTGGTTCATCTTAACTCACCACTTTGAAGTTGTTCTGGATGCAGATTTTTGGGGAAACTGCAACAGAGGCATTTTGAGAGGCTGGATCACCTAGGCTACCCATTTTCATTGGTGTCTGGTCCTCTTGTTCTGAAAACACATAAACTTATAAAGGTAACACACATATCTGCATTAACACAAGTATGGAATGTGCAATGTGCACAAGTCAGCTAAAGATGATTCTCTGTTCTATTATTGAGCAGGTAAAAGACATCTGTCAACTTTATAAGCCTGCTTGGACTGCATAACCAAAGTGTGATATAAATCTTGATCCATGCCATACAGAAGGATGGCACATAATAATGAGTCATGAGGACTCTGTAGCCAAAAGATTTATCATGTCTCATCTAGTCTCAGGGCTGTTCCCATGTTTATGGGTCATCATATATGTCACCTGTCTTGTAGTTTTTCTTGGTTTCTTCCTTCATGTCTATAGCCAAGATTTTTAGGAGGTCTCCCTGATCAAATCTGATCTTGATTAACTTTGAAGGAATCCATAGCTTTTCATTTCCTGTGGAAAAAAGCATAACCTCTCCTCCAACACAACACATTTCCTGACTTTCATTCTAAAGTTAAGATATTATTAAAATATATAGGCTGATTTAATTCAGTAGTTTCCCCTACAATTCAATATCTCTTACCAGGAGCCTTTTTTGTTCATTAGAATTTAAAAAATTCAAAGTCAACAAAGCACCATATAGGATCCAGATGTCCTGTGTATTTTCCATCCTTATATGGCTTATTCTTTTTATATTACTTTTCCTTTTTTTTATTCAGCACCTAAGCACATTTTTAAGCATACAGTACCTGTTCAGAGGTTTTCTCAGTCTGGACCCAGTGCTTTCTCTGTCTCTGTTTCTGTTTCTGTCTCTGTCTCTGTCTCTCTCTCTCTCTCTCTCTCTCTCTCTCTCTGTCTCTCTCTCTCTCTCTCTCTCTCTCTCTCTCTCTCTCTCTCTCTCTCTCTCTCTCTCTCTGTGTGTGTGTGTGTGTGTGTGTGTGTGTGTGTGTGTGTAACATTTCTCTGACTGCATGAGCCAAGCCTTAAACAGCTACATTACTGCTGCTATGTGGCTGAACTTAGCACATGGTGCTGTCAGCTTGCTGTGCCCCATTTGGGTCCATGAGAGCTGAGCCTTAAATCCATGGGTACCAGCCAGGAGCCACATTTACATGCCCCAACCCTGGGAAGATTTTTGGGTCTTCACTGTGACAGACGTTTCTATCTAGTCTTCCATTCTGTCTAGTAGTGGGTCATTCAAGTGCTCAGCTGTCAATCAAGACCTCTTAGACTAGCTGCACCTCTGTATGCTGCAAGCAATAGACTCGATATGCTAAACATTGTATGCCAGTTATAGCAGGTATTTCTTGTTGGATTTTCTTTGGACCACTGGCCCCCAAATAATGACATGGAGACTTCTTATTAATTATGAATGCCTGGCCTTAGCTTTGACTTGTTCCCAACTAACTCTTATAACTTAAACTTGTTTCTGTTAAACTATGTTCTACCACATGGCTCTTTACCTCTCCTCCATACTGTACATCTGACTTGCTCCTCATCTCTCTGGGAAAATCCATCATGCCAGATTCTAACTCAGAGTTCTTATTTTTGCCTGGAAGTCTCACCAGTCCTCTCCTGCCTAACTATTGGCCATTCAGCTCTTTATTTAATCAACTGGGTACCTTAGGCAAACAAGGAAAAACAGAGGTACATCTTTACACAGTTTGCTCAAATACCCTGCAACCAGTCTCCTTATCTAGAGAGTGTGAAGCCCAGAACTTCCTCCTCACAAGAGTACCATCTCAAGGTGAAAATAACCTGTTAGGACCCCTGGCAGGCATGGGTAGAACAAGGCAATGGAGGAAACAGATGAGCTAGTTAAGGTGATAGTCTGTGCCTCCTGATCCTGAAAGATAGCAAAGAGGAATTTAATTCCCCAGGTAGATAAATATTGACCTTATTGTTTGCTGTGCCTAATAGTACCTTCTAGGCGCCCCTCTCTCTCCAGGCTCCAAGTCACAGTCTCCAAGCTCAGAACTATAATTGACAGGTAAAGCTTGCCACAGCCAGATGTGCACTCCATTTAAGAGGCTTACAGAGGCAAATGTTATGGTCAGATCTAGAAAGTGTGACCTTTTACCTATAGGAATGAGTTTTTCCTACTTAGAAAACAACCTTAAAGTCTCAACAGTTTCCAGCCATGCTAGCCAACTATACATCTCCTGTGACCAGGACTGAGTATAGCCAGGTAGCTGTACTAGTCTGTGATGGGGCAAGACAGTACAGAGATTCCTCCATCTTGTATTCCTGCTGAAGCCATTTTAGGTTTAACTAGCGTTTGATCTCCTTGGTGGAGAATCCAGTGGAAAATTACCCAACTCTATTCTATGAACCCAAGGTCAAAATGTCTCAGCTAACTTATCACAGCTTCTGTTACATTGCTTGCTTGCACAAAACCTCCCCTTGTAGTGGCTGAGCGTGATACCAAGATGTGCTTTTGTCTTACCATAAACACTTGGCCCTACTTTAAGTGTCTAAGTGTAGTCCCAACTTGCTGGAATAAAGACATGCCGTGGGCTATAAAATTTGTCTGAGTGGTCATCTCTGGTGGTCTTTCCATTAACAGTCAACTGTATAATTCTGGTACCCAAGCCTGGGTGCAGCCAGTGAGATGGCTCTAGTTAGAGCCTGTGTTTAGTTAGTTCCAATTGCCACATCCTCCTCGTTCCCAAACCATAGGTCACATTTGCAGTGTGAATCTCAACAGTGCAGAGGTATCCTAAGATGTCTCCTGTGTAAGGAAGTCTGTCACATTGCCAAGCTGTAGACTCAGTGTGGTGAAAACTACTATTGCTCCCATAAAACTTTATAAATCTAACCTATTACATAATCTTTTTATTCCAGGCCATTCACTTAGAATTTACCCTATTTTCTACCCTTCTTTCTACCTTAGTTTCATCCTCTAAAAAAATAAAAAAAAGAAGTATTGCTCCCTTTCCCAAAAGTTTCTGTGAAAATTAAAAGAGGAAAAAAACATACAAAAGGTTCTGTTCCTTGCCCTGTGCAGTGTTTCTTTTTATGTGTTTTCCTATTCTATTTATTTAACAAATTGGTGTGAGTGTAATGTCAAACGAACTGTTGAGAACTTGCAGGTGGGGAGATTGGAATAATAATCTGTCCTTCAGTGAGGGATGAGGGCTAAGTGCCAAACACTGTCCCTGGAATGCAGACACTGGTTTAGGTGTTCCTTCAAGGCCAGCCAGCAGGAAAAAGGGTAGGGTGTTATTGAGCTAAAATTACTTTGGAGACAGAAATCGCACAGCCCATTATCTGGTCTGCAAGGGCAGAGGTTTCTCATCTGTGGCAGAGGATGTCATCAGTGTAGCCCAGGTACAAGGCGGCTTGTTGTGGAGGCTGTGTGGGACACTGATGCTGAAGCTTATCCTGCTTGAGTCTTGAAGAAAGGCACCATTGGACGGAAACCCAGGGAATGGCTGGATTATGGAGATGACCCACAGTGCTGTGTGTTGAGTTGCAGAAATTTTAGACTTCCTGTTTTGTTGTCAGCACACAGTGATGGTAAATTCAAGAAATCTGGTTTTGGAAAGTTGCCTGAACCTTTTAGTTTGAAGTCCTAAGGGTCATGACCCAAGTCATTAGCAATCAGAACGACCAGCCAGCGCGGGACACTCAGTTACATTTGAACTGCAGATAGATAAGGAAATACTTTAGTTTTTCTTTAGGAATTGGTAATCTGATACTCATTCAAATTTGATTGGTGCATCCACTTTACTATTGGTGAACTTAGTGGTCTTAAGGACAGAACATCTATGCACATTTGGGCATGGGAAGAGAGGAAGCACAAACATTTGGGCAGACACTAAACTGGCTTGTGGGGCTTGAGTGAGGTACAACAGGGACCTCTAATGTGGTCCAGGGAGGGAACAGTGAAGAGACAGATCTGAGAAGACAGGTGTCGAGGAAAAGTACAGGGAAAGTGTGTGGCACTACAGGGAAGCAATGTGATTGGGCAGGAAAATATCACACAAACACTTATGGAAACATGGAACAATCATGATGGGGTGGATGAGGTGAAGATGTAGATAAACAAGGACTATCTTTGAATGTTCTAATAAAATCAATGTGTAGACTATTTATTTTTTAAAGCAGATTTTAAGGTTCACTCAAAGTATTAGCAAACAATATGCAAAAACAAATTTCTCAAGAGTTATGACTTTGATAAGAATAATATAGTAAAAACATAATACATTTTTAAGTATCAACAGGTAGCAGAGTTAAAGCATGCTACTGAGTTTTGTTTTCTATGACATGAACAGAAACAGGACAAATACACATAAGCAGACCTACAGTGCAAGCCTCAGCTTGCTCTTCATTATCCACATATGAAATACCTTCCTTGAAGAAGGCAGCAGGTGTATACAAGCATTCATTTTCCAAGGGCATCGACTTTAAAAAACAGTCAAGTCCATTTACAGATTTGATCTCATTGATGTTCACTGTGTCCTTCATAGACAGTATAATGTCCTCTTTAAATACAGGAAAACTAGCTACAGAAAAGATAATAACAACAGCGACCTCAACCAATGCATTGAACTCTGTGACAAAGTG
This sequence comes from Peromyscus leucopus, assembly GCF_004664715.2. Taxonomy (NCBI): domain Eukaryota; kingdom Metazoa; phylum Chordata; class Mammalia; order Rodentia; family Cricetidae; genus Peromyscus; species Peromyscus leucopus. Next base: position 79,893,055 of record NC_051063.1, on the reverse strand, counting down.
GGCACACTGTGGAGATAAAGGCATTTATTTTGTTCTTTCTAATACAGTAGACAACATTACCCAGGTTTTACACTTGAGAATTCTGGGGTACAGGGGCTCATGTACTTACCTGTAGTGTGTGTATCAAAACTCAACAGCCCCGGCATAGTGGAAGGTTCACTCCAAATGACACCACAGCTCCCTTAGGGAAGGTGACTACAGGGATCCCAGGGGAAATTGGGCCTCCATGGGAGTTTGTGGCAATCTTCCTGGCTTCTTAGGAAGCTGGTACATATCGAGCAATCAGGGAGGCTGGGGATCCCATGAAGGCCTGGGTGATAGATGGACCCCTCTAGCACTTTATGATCTTACATATTCTTAAAACCCATTTGCAACAAGTGAAGTCATCCCTAAATGTCTTCTCTTCACATCCTAGGAGACCAGACTTCCCAATCATTATGGTCCCTTGGGCTTCTTGTCAGGCCTGCTGTGTGAAAGAAGATTGGATCTGCTCACAGGACAAGGCTGTAAATTAGGGTTTGACTTATCTGAGCTCCCTGTAGCCTGTAATGGAATTGACTAATTACACCCCACATGAGATGCTGAGATGGTTGCTCACTGTTTGTTGCCTTGATGGGATTCCTAACAGCAGATGCGCCATGACTCTCAAACCTAAACTCCTCAATGCAATAGAGAAAGTGAATATTATTTTGGGGAAGATCTTGGAGAAAGCTTAATTTGATTTAATTCGCCTTGTATTTGTAAAACCAGATCACATCTCAGAGCAAGAAGAGACAATGACATCCCAAAGACAGTATCTGTGCCTCCCAGAGCAATTAAATCTCTTCCCATTCCTGTCAACTGGAAGACTGCTTCTGCCTTATCTTCCCAATCAGGGTATCTGTGCCACTGTACACCCAGGCATGAGTATGAGTTTGGCCAGTGACTCAGACATATAGGGGTTCTAATGTGTTTTACATTAATACCTGCACATTACTAACTAGTACACAAATATGGAAGGCAAAAGGCAAAGTTGGTCTAAGGGCTGGCTTCTCAGAGACTATAGTCAAGATCACCAGTTCAGTGGGTTTTCGTAAACTTGATCCTGAACCAAAGTAGAGTGGGCTAAGTAGGACGACGTGGGGAAAAGTGCTTTTAGCATCACAGTTGAGGGCTCCATAGTTGAAGCAGATGTCTAATGAACAGACCACTGTTTCCTAGCTCAGTGTTCAGTTTTTCTTCCACGAACTTGGGAGAATCAGTTCACACACTGCTAGTGCCTCACTTTTTTTTTATTAGGACCACAAAGATCATAATGTTTCATTCTTTGTAGGGCTGTTCATTTTCCCCACAATCTGATGCACTGAGTTGACTCACAACTCTCTTCTAGCCTGTGAGGATCTAGCAAAGGACAAGTCAGAGGAGCCTCCATCTTTTTGGTCCAGGAGCTTATCTTCTGTTATGTAAGACAGATGCCCAAAATCCAGAGATAAAGTAGAATGAGTTGCTCTCTATCATTAAGCACAGAGAAAACAAACAAAAGAACAAGATGGCAGGATGGTTGTGACTCAGCTGCTTTTTACCTCAAGATTGGGTCCATCAGGGAACAAGTCTCTGAGAAGTTGACACCTAGATGCCGACTCTTAGAATTTGACATTTAGATGGTGAGGTGATAGCTTGCTGAAGAGCTAGGTAAAAGGCTATTACAAATATCCCAAAGACAGAAGAATTATTATACTTGAGGATTAAGTGAGATTACATGTCTATTTTAAATAGTGCTCAGTTCCTTTACAAGGTAAGTGAACACTTAGAAGGTAAGTGAATACTATTACTAATTACTTTAGTTAGCTTTAGTTAGCTTTCCATTGTGACAAGATACTTCAGCCAAATAACTCAGAAGGAAGAAATATTTATCAGGGATCGTAGTTTTAGAGGTTTCAATGTGTGGTTACTTTGCTCCATACTATTTGGCCCAGGATAGGCAGCACCTTTTATGGCTTGTGGTGAAAGAGGCTACACAGCATGGCAACCTGGAATCAAAGAGAGGAAAGCAGGGGATCCCGGTATCCCCCCAGGACATGTCCCAATGACCTACCTTTCGCCCAATATGCTTTACCTTCTAAAGGTTCCTCCATATCCCCAAAGTGCCATCAGTTGGGACTAAGCCTTTACCCCATGGTCTTCTGGGGATTTTAAGATCCATCCCACAGTGGTGATTATGAGGAGGAGAAGAAGGTAGAGGAGAGTGAAGAGAAAGTAGTCACGGTAACAAGATATGCAGCTTCTTTGTGAAGAAACCAGCAGGAATCAGATGCAACTATTCAGAACAGAGTCCAGATGAGAAATGTTTCTAATTTTGATGTGTTAGCTAGTAAGGCTTTCACTTGGGATAAAACATCCCAAGGTCATCAGAGTCTAATCCCTGCCTCATGTGACTGGGGCACAGCCATCCCCTGAAGCCCCTCCCATATGTTGGGTTCTAACTGGTCCTGATGGAGTGAAAGCTGCAGGTTAGGCTGGTGTTTCCAGCAGGTGAGCAGAGGTTGACAGCGGGAGCACACACTGTATTCAATTTTTCCATTTAATCCAAAGCCCAGGGAACTTTCATTCCATAGACTTTAGAAGCTGCAGCAGCCCTGTGGCAGCTGAGAGAAGCTGGAGTTGAGTTTATGAACATGCAGGTGCTCACAGAGAAGCTGGCAGGGAGGTCCTGTGGCTGAGCATGCCCTCATCCAGGAGCCTTGTGGGAAGTCCTCTGGTGTCATATCTCATTTCCGTCCCTAGAAGATTCCCGCAAAGTGTGTCTCTTCCCCACATCTCCTTCTAACGGGACTCAGGCTTCTGTGGTGCTGGCTCCATGCCCCCCAACACTGGGACATTTATATTTGATGGTGTTGGATGAATTATGCACACACCCTACTGAACACAGATTTAATGAGGGGATTTCATTTCTGTTCCTTGCTTTGCTTTTAATGGATTTCAGGCTTTGAATTAAGCAGTGGCTCAGCAACTTGTGCCTGCAGGGGAGGTACGGAGAGAAACTATCCTTTGAATAGGGACATGGCTGCTTTGGCAACCAGCTTGTGATAAATGTGTCCTATCTTGGTCTTGTTTCTTAGTCTCAGGTGAGTTTGGTAATAAAAATCAACCCTCCATTAGGATCAGAGAACAAAGACCACACTGCACCAGTTGAAGAGTTAAACTTCAACTCCAAGGAGCAAGAACCAAGAGGCAGGTCCAGGTCTTGACTGGGATCATACATATAGTTTCTGGAGGAAAATTATACAGCTCCCAAGAGAGGTATCATGATCTTGGGGCTATTAGAGTTCACTGCCCTCTGATTCTGTTGATGGCTTGGTTTCCTTATTAGAAAATCACTTCCATATGCCAAAGTGATGAGCCAGGAAAATCTTTGCTCTGTTCTCCATTCCCGAGAGCAGGTTTGTCTACCAGAAGTTTCTTCTTCTTTGGCTATAATTGCTCGTGTGTGGACCAATGACCCAAAGAGAGAAGCAGGCCTGGGATGTTGCCCAGAAATTGTGTAAGGACAGTGCACAATGCTTTGCTCTCTGTGGTAGCTAAATGGTAAAATATGCATCTTAGGAGACCTTGTTAGTAGCCAAGGGTGAGGGCTAAGAACACAATTGTTTGGAAGAGAAAAGAGCATCTCAGAGGCAGCAGTGAATGTGCATGGCAGTATCCAGGTCCCTTGATTTAGCTGTGCCTGAAGCTTGTATGAAGAGAGACAAATCCAAAATTTTGATAAAACTTATTTTTGAGGCTGAGATGTTTTATTTCTTAAATACAAGAAGTACAATGGCATTCAGCAACAATTCAGAGAGATGAGTGAGTGAAACTATTTTTATTTGTCATTCTTTCCTTAAAGGCAGCGGGGGCCGGGCATTGACATATGAAACCAGAGAAGAAAGAAAAACCACCAGAAAACAAAGTGTAAAGAGATTCATGGAGACAAGGGCCAGCCCACAGCAGAGAATGAAGAACTGCTTTCATGAGAAGCGAGGGAGTGAAGTTGATTGTATTGTTTATAGACACAGGGCTGCACTGGCCATAGCTCAGGGGTTGGAGAGAGACACTGAGCTGGACTGGCTGTACATCAGTAGACACAGAACTGATCTGGCCACAGCTTGGGTGGACACAGGTCTGTGTTGGCTGGGGCCTGGGTACGATATTCTCCCCAGAGCTGTTGCCTCTAATTAGAACTAGAGCAGAACGCTTGCCATGAAATTAATCTATCTAAAAACAATTTTAGTGGGATAAAAAGAGAAAGATACTCAAAAGAGAAAGATATTCTAAGTGTCCTGTCCAGAAAGTTGTTTCAAGCAATGATGAAGTTTAGAGTTAGCTGCTGAAGTAATCTCTCCAGAAAAAATACAGCAAGTTTATTAGAATTTGATTAAAATGACAAAATTCATTCTTTTATGCTAATACTTATGTCAGGAAAGAGTAACTCCTACAGATTTGCAGAACAGCCCTGTGTTTGAAGAGACAGAAGAAAAAGAAAGCCAAAAGTTTAACATTGTTTTATGCATACACAAGAGACAGAGGTAGCCAACAGATCTCCACAATGTGGCTTTGGATGTCAGTTTACAGAGACTCTTCAAAGAATGGCGTGTGAGTCAGCGTTCTCCAGAGGAACAGCCTGAGAGAATGAAGGTTTGTACTGAAGAGGGCACATGTCCTTGGTTTATATCATATTGGCTGGGTAGTCTGGTGATGACACACATCCTTGGCTTACATCATATAGAGAATGAATGTTTATGCTGAAGAGGACACACATCCTTGGCTTACATCATATGGGCTGGGTAGTCCATCGATGACCATCTGCATATGTAAGAGGCTGAGAATCTGACACTAGCTGGATGTCACAGGTCTGGAGGATTCCTGGAAAACCACTGTGTCTTCAGTTAACTTTGGAAGGCATGGGAGATTTCTGATGACAATGAGTGACAGCAGCCATGATGAAAGGCTAGGTGAACTTAATGGCAGAAAATGAAAGCATGTAACCCTGCTTTCACACAGACCTCCGTAATGCCACTGGAGGGGGCATCTACTCTGGGGAAGGATGATATCCCCTCAGTTAGTCCTTCCTGGAGATGCCATCATAGACCTACTCAGAGGGACAACTCTTATTGATGCCGGATACACTTAAGTTGGCAATCAAGCCAAACGATCCAAAGCACTAAGTTCATAGAGCAGTGAAGAGACAGAGGGAAGGATGAGTGTCTGGCAACTTGGGGGAAGGTGAGTGCGCAGGAAAAAAAGGCTGATTGGTGCAGCCCGCGGATTCTGCTTCATGGGGAAGTCACTCCTATATGGCTGGCTTCTTCAAGACCATTCAGTCAGTGTGGGAGCTATATATTACTCAGCCCTGCACTGTTTCTCCTGCCTGAGAGTGAGCACCCCATGGTTTTCTGGGCCTGAATAGGTTCCAGAAACAGCATCATTCATTTGGCCCACTAGCATTGAATAATCAATCATTTTCATATTTTCACAGCACACATGCACACACATACACGCGCACACACACTGGCATTAAATGAGTAAGTGTTACAGCTCTGAAGAGAAAGGTATCTTGGCTGTTGGAAGCCAGACAATACTTATAGCTCTGTTCTCGTGGGGGCATGGTTTCCCTGGCAGACCGGCAGTAATGTAACAATCCTGCTCCTCTCCGAGAGAGCTGTTACAGCTCAGCTCTGCTCCACTCTGCTAAGTTTCCCCTCAGAGATAAAATTGTTACTTCTCTACTCTGCCGTGCTAAGGGAAAACCCCTGCAGAAATGTAGCAATTCTCTACTCCGCTCTGCTAAGGGAAAACCCCCACAGAAATGTGGCAGTTTGCTTCTGCTCCCATGCGAGTTGTTACTTCTCTGCCCGGCTCCATTCAGGCTAAAGAAGGTCTTCACCCAAAACTCATCCGAGATCTTTATTGGGAGGGAGGAATCCAGGAGAGCTGCAGCCTCTGCCAGGGTGAGAAAAGGCAGTTCCCAACTGAACAGGCACAGGGTTATATCAGGCTTCCTAGGGGCACAGTTTTTCCAGGGTGAAGATTTCCAGTGTGGGAATTGGTTGGATTTCAATCCCTGATCTTGAACAGGCTCAGAGGTTGGCAGGATTTTGTATTCAGGGATTGGTTGGTTTCCTGCTCAGGGATTGGTTGGTATTTGAGCTGAGTTGGTCAGGGGCAGTGTTTCTTTAGCTCTGGTTTCAGGACCAAAATGTGTTGCTTTCACTGTCCCTTTTTAGCCTTTTGGCTCTGGTTTCAGGGTCAGGGTGTGTTTCTTTGGCTGACCATTTTACCCTACAATATGAATGTTTGCACAGCACACACGCGCACACACACATGCACACACATTAAATGCATTAAATAATCATATGCATATTTGCACAGCACACACACACACACACACACACACACACAGAAGTGCTTTTGTTTCATAGACTGTGTTTACATTAATTGTGACGAAATGCCCAACAGACATGACTTAGATGAGGAAAGATGAGCTTGGTTCATGGTTTCAAGGAGGTTGGCCCATGGTTGCTTGGCCCCATGTGCTTCAGCAGAGCATCATGTCCATGGAAGTGTGTGGCAGAAACTATAGCTATTATTCACTTTATTGACAGACCAGGAAGCCTAGGGCACATGAGAGAGGACTGGGGATGGTACCCCCAAGGACCAGTTTCCAGTGCTGTACTTCCTCAGCCAGGCCCCATCTCCCAGGGTCAGGTCACCAGAGCAGGACTACACCATCTAAAACACTGCTCTGGACAACAGGAGCTGAGCATGGATGGAGTCCACTCCATGGAGTTGACCTTCCTGAATGATTTAGTGATATGGAAAATGGTGAAACTCTGTGAAGGATCAGAAATCCTGGGCAGAAGAGCAGGTCCAGGAATGGGTCAGGATAATGAATGTTTTTTATTTGTTGTTCCCACTGATAAAATGATCCTTATATTCCTAATCAAGCAGCACCTCATTCTTAAGTCTACGTTCTCCAGAGAAAATTCCTAGAAAGTCTATGTTCCTTCCATGCCTGCTGCCTTAACTTAATTAAAAGAGAAATGACATTGGGTGTCCCTTTATAGTAAAATGAGCTTGTCCTAAGTGTAAGAAGTAAACCAGTCTCCTCCTCCCCCTTTGGTTAAAGCTAGTTCCTTTAGGCCCTAGTTACTAGATTATGGTGGCTGTATTAGTTACTTTTCTGTTGCTGTGACTGAACACCATAAACAAGGCAACTTATGAGAGAATGGTTTATTGGATTTACGGTTGTAAAGGGATAGAGTCCATGATGGTAGGGTCAGCATGACAGCAGGCAGCAGGCACAGCATCTGGATCAGCCAGCTGAGAGCTCACATCTTGAACTGCAGGCACAAAACAAAGGAAGTGAACTGGAGATGATCCCAGGTGTCAAATCCCAAAGCCTGCCTCCCATAAGGCCATACCTCCTAAATCTCCCTGTAGCTAGTGTTTTCCTGCCTGGCCCACAGTCAGGACAAATCTCTCTTACCCACCAGTCCTACAGTTGCTCAGACCCAACCAAGTAAACACAGAGACTTATATTGCTTACAAACTGTATGGCCGTGGCAGGCTTCTTGCTAACTGTTCTTATAGCTTAAATTAACCCATTTCTATAAATCTATACCTTGCCACGTGGCTCATGGCTTACTGGCATCTTCACATGTGGCTTGTCATGATGGCGGCTGGCAGTGTCTCCGACTCAGCCTTCTACTTCCCAGAACTCTCCTCCTCCTTGTCCCGCCTATACTTCCTCCTGCCTGACTACTGGCCAATCAGTGTTTTATTTACTCACCAATCAGAGCAACACATTTGCCATACAGAACATCCCACAGCATCTCCCCACACAGCACCACCAAATGGGGACAAGTGCTCACCTACATGAGTCTGAGGAACAGTCTCATTCAAACCAAGTCAGCCTGCAAAAGCCACAAGGACAGAGATCCCCCTGTGGGACTTTGAGGGCAGCTCTACCTGATATTATCTATCATATTGAAGGGTGGCAAATATCCCACTGGGCATGATGCGGGCACCAAAGAAACAGCTGAGCATCACTCAAACATCACAGGATTATTCACCATGGATACCAATCAACATGAGCCATTGGAACTAGTAGCTTTCTTATCACCTTTATTATATAGAGGCAGAATGGCATGATGGTTAAGCTTTTAGGTGTTGGAGCAAATTTTGGGTAAAAGTATTTGACTCTCTACTTACTAACTGGGTAGATTTAGGTGGCAGGTTTAAGCTCCATGCTAGTTATCTCAGTGGATATGTTCGGTGTGCCCAGCTCTGTGAAAACAACCACTCAGGATACATAGTTAGCACTGGGTAAATTGCATATATCATGTCTTAGCTTCTGGATAGAGTTGATGGCTTTCTTCTACTATGTCCCTTGGAAGTGTTTCATGTAATGGGGGAATTAAAACCTCAGAGTAGAAGGTATGACATGACCACATAGTTTTGTCATTACTTTCAAATCTGTCTCCTCTTTGCATTTAGGGAGTATAGCACATTTCCGGATTTGAGTCAGGGCAAATGTGCTTCTTAGCAGACCTGAATCTTCTCCTCTCCACAAGGAGAGTCAGCGAGAGTGCTCAGCCTATAGTTGTATAGACTGCTGTCATATTGTGTATTTCTGAAGTTGGTACTGTGCACTTGCACTGTTATAACAAAATGCCATAGACTGATTACCATAAGTGACAGATGCTTTGTAGCATAAATATTATCATCAAATTCAGAGTTCCAAGCTCGGGAATCGGGATGCCCATCATGAATGGCTGAATAAGTATTCTAGATATACAGTAGAGTACTATTTACCCATAAAGGAGAATGAAATTATATAATTTGTAGGAAATGCAGAGAACTGGAGATAATGGTAAACAAAATAAGCTAAAATCAGAATGACAGATGGCATGCTTCCTCTCATGTGTGGATTTTTAAAATTATTTTTTTATTTAAATTATTTTTTAAAGACAAGAACAAAGGTTAAAGAATAACTATTTGGGAAGCAGAAGAGGTCTAGAGAACAGTGGGAGGCAGGTAAATATGAGCAAAGTGTATTCTCTATAGTTATGATGTTTTAATGAAACCTATTATTTGCATAATTAATAAATGCTAATATAAAAGAAATTAACAATTAAGAAAAATTAACTTTTGCAAGTTTAATCATGCTATAAAAACAGTTGGAAGTCTAAAATGAGGGTGTCAGTGTTGCCAACCTCTTGGCAATGAGAGCAAGCTCTGGCCTTTTCTTATTGATATAAGGTCAATAACACCAGTATGAGCCCAACCTCCTGGCCTGGGCTAAATCCAATCACTATCCAAAGGTCCCCCCTCCAAATACTATCAGGAGTTAGGCCTTCAAGATAGGAATTTAGGGTAAATATACACATTCAATTTACTGGCTGTGATTCCAGAAGCTAGTGCAAGCCCCATGAACATGATCTGGTACATAGATGATCAGGAAGCATTTATGAGTTTGTATTTGAGTGACTGGAGCTGTTATTAACTGAGTTAAATTGGCAAGAGTATTCCACTCAACTAAGCCACCCTGGAAAGGCCCAATATTGTTAATAGAAGATACTCCATAGTTACATGAGGGGCATATATTGTGTAGATGCCACAAGAAGCTCATTAATTTACAATCCTACATTTTATTAAGTTAATTTGAATTTTAATGAAAAATAACTAAGCCAAAGTGATTTCTGTCTTGAGGAGAAAATAATATTTCTATGCAGGTTTAGGGAATAGGATGCCAGAAAAATGTGGGTCTCTTACATTTCCCCAGAGGCTACAGCTCATCAACTTACAGGGGAAAAAAGTTTAAAAGGATGTCTGCACTCAAATAGTAGAATTTTCATCCAGGTACAATGTGCACAAAGGCTGGCAGAAGCAGGTGAGAAAGAGGAGCGAGGCAGAATGACTGCATAGCACCCAGACACAGCCCCTGGGAACCCTTGAAAAGCATAGGCAAGCTTTCACATTTAGACCTATTCCTGAGAGGTGGGTTTCACCAGGACAACACTGTTCAAGGAAGACCACCCAGCCACCAAAGTAGAGGTAGTATTTCTTCTGACACATGTCAGTGACTCTAGACCATTCACAGTCTACACAGCTAACACCAGACAGTGAGGACTATATTGGCTCCAAGAAATTGAATATTGAGTTAAACCACTGTGAGCATCAATATTTATGCCTGAATTGATAGAAGTTTAGGGATATGTGTATAGCTCCATGTTAGAACACTTGCCTAATATGAGTAAGGCCCCGGGTTCTATCAACAGAACTATGAAAGAAAGGAGATGGGAAGGGGAAGAGGATGGGGAACAGGATGGGGACTGGGATGGGGATGAAGATGGAGGTAAAGATGGAGACACAGAGATGCAGAGGGAGGAGTTTAATGGCAGGCACTCAGTGTTCATTCCTTGACTCAAGGTTCCTCAACATTGGCCTGACCTGGGATAGGTTCTCACCGTATGGCCACCAAGGCAGTCCAAGCAATCCCAGGGCATGAGGCTTGTAGCCCACCAACCCAATAACCCCAAGAAGGTGAAAATATCTGTTGGGCAATGTTTTTGTGTAAGTCCTAAGGTGTCATTTCTTGTCCCATCATGGGTGACATTGCTATCTCATCTCAGAGACTGGTGAGTACTCTAATCAGTCAGCTTGCATCAGCTACTCCTCTGAAGAGTTAGGATCTCCATGTAAGCAGACCCACCAGGAAGACACTGTTAGGGAGTGTAATTAGGAAGATGCTTGTGGGATGGCTGATGGCTGCTCCAGAGCAATGATCATGCATGCATTTGGGACAGACAAAAATAGCAAATATTTTCTTCACTGTAGAGGCCATATTTTAGTTTTGAGTATCAAAAGAAAGCAAGTTTGTTTAGTGGTTGGCCATGGTCAAGGGTTCTAGTTTCTAGGGTAGAGTGCGGGCCAGGGTCTGAGTCTGAACATGAAATGCAAACATTAGGGCAATGTAGTTAAATAAAGGCCCCCAATGACTAGGCATTAGGAGAACTTAATCACCGTTGTGTCCCATGCTTTCCCACTGTGTCGGGGACATAGTAAGTGTTCAATAAACACCAGATAGCTGATAAGTGAAATTATAACCATGACTACCACAACCATTAATATGAAAATCACAACAGTGTCTAAACAATAATATAGGGCTGAGGTACAGCCCAGTGGTCGAGTGGTTGACTGTCATGAACCAAGTCTTGGGTTCAATTCCTAGCACCAGAAAAATAAATGAAAGCTAGGTATTCAAAGAAGCAGCCTCCTGCTATTCATCTTTCAGGCAGAATTTATGCAATGGTCACTATGTGCCACATCTACACTGAGCACTTCATTTTCAGCAGCCCATGATGTCAAATCTTTTCTCTTCTTAACCTGTGCTACAAATGAGGCTCAAAGAGGTTAAGCAACCTGGTTAAGGATATTGCAGTAGTTAACTCAGACTTTGAGAGTAGCCCCAAATTTCAGACCTTAAAACTGTTTCTTACACATTTGAAGTACAGCATGAAGGGTTGGGAGTATCTGTCCACACACAGTGTGATGGGGAGGGTGGGTCTGTCTACACACACAGTGTGAGGGGGAGGCAGGTCTGTTTCACACACAGTGTGATGGGGAGGCAGGTCTGTTACACACACAGTGTGAGGGAGAGGCAGGTCTGTTTCACACACAGTGTGATGGGGAGGCAGGTCTGTTGCACACACAGGGTGAGGGGGAGGCAGGTCTGTTGCACACACAGTGTGATGGGGAGGCAGGTCTGTTGCACACACAGGGTGAGGGGGAGGCAGGTCTGTTGCACACACAGTGTGATGGGGAGGCAGGTCTGTTGCACACACAGGGTGATGGGGAGGCAGGTCTGTTGCACACACAGTGTGATAGGGAGGCAGGTCTGTTGCACACACAGGGTGACGGGGAGGCAGGTCTGTTATACACACAGGGTGAGGAGGAGGCAGGTCTGTTACACACACAGGGTGATGGGGAGGCAGGTCTGTTATACACACAGGGTGATGGGGAGGCAGGTCTGTTATACACACAGGGTGATGGGGAGGCAGGTCTGTTACACTTACTCTTTTGGGCTCTTGCCCCTTTCTTTGAGCAACTCTCCCCTTTCCCTGGGTCTTAGTTGTGATGCAGGTTCTGGTCGACTAGAAATGGAAGGGAGACTCTGGAGAAGGCTCTTGTCCCAAACAACTTGACTGACGATGGCACATGGCCACCCTGCTTGCAGTAAAGTGGAGATGTGTCCCCACCATGTCCTAGGCAGACTAAGTGATGCAGTTGCTGCATGTATCCAGGAATTGGGACTGTATGTGAATATTGGAAAGCAACAATGTCACTTTCCTCCTACACCATCCCTGTCAGGAGCGGCTCAGAAGCCCCCAGACGCTTCTTCGGCACTGCCCTCACCTGAGGGCATTGTGTGAAGTTTTCTCACCCTTGCTTCCTCCATCTCCCCCTTTTTCTGTGCTCTGACCTTGGCCTCGAGTCCCCCATGGGTGGAGGGGGTTTTGTGAGAGCCCCAAAGGCCAGAAGCACCACACACTGGGGCTTTGATGTAGGACTTCAGGCTAGACCTCGCTGCCTGGACTCTTCAATCCATCAAATTCCACCTGAGGAATTTCTCTCTGCTGCAGAAGACCAAAAGGTGAGATAATTTGATGATTTGATTCTTGGGAGATTCAGTGATATGAGGAGACTGGATATGAAATGTGGCTTCTATCCACCCCCAGCTCCCCCAACCAAGTCTCTTTGATCATTAGATTTGTTCTTAATCTCACACGCAGACATTCTGTGGTTTTATTTTTTTCCTTTTTGGCAGGTTAATTAAACCTGTCTTTAATTTTTTTCCTCCCTTTTCCAATTCTGTGTGAGCACTGGGGAAAGCTCTGAGTCTCTAATCTCTGGAAGCATTTGTCATGGAATATTCCAGACACTCGGAAGCATCGGCTGCTCCCTCTTCCAGCCTGAGCTCTCTGGAAGTGCTCATTCAGACTGCCAGAGCTCATACCTTAACTGTTTTAGCAACTTTAACTTGCAGGGAGAGAGGGTCACTTAATAAGAAAATTGAACAATAAAAATCTCAGGAAATTGGACATTTAAGCATTCAAAATAATTGATATCGAGGAGAAAGTCTGAGCAACGAGAATTATATCCACACAGTCTACTGCCCGTGCTTTGGGAAGCACTTGCAACCCAAATCTAAAATTATGAGGGTTCGTTACATTTGCAATCACAGACGATCCTCTTCACTCCATACATCAAAACCCCCGTGCTCTGAAAATCTCCTGTCTTTGTGTCCCTACACTACTACAGAAGGAAGAGACAGGCTTTTTTTTTCCATATTGGATGACAATTTCTAGGACACAATGCCCTAGAAATTGCACATTAGATACAAGTCTTAGAAAATAGTATAAAAGAAGGTGAAATTCTATCTAGGCAGCTGGAGGCAAAAATGTGGAAAGTGGCGCTCTTAAAGAAGGAGTAAAGGTTAAGAAAAGGAAGAAAGCGAAGCTTGCTGTGTTCACGGCTGGAAAAGACTGGTGGGAGAATTTGTCACCCCGCTGACAGCATGGCTGCTTCACAGGGCTGTGCTGACATATGGCTGACTGGCAGATACCATGGAACTTCCTCAATTTTGACGAAGAGTTAAACACCCAAACCTAAACAAAGCAGCTATCTCTGAGACAAAGCCCCAAAGACTTTGACTTTAATCACCTTCCCTATTGTTTCTTCAACCTTGACCCCATGTTGTAGACACCCCAACCTCAGCTGACGGACAGACCCTTTTGACTTTAGCATCCTTTCGGCTTGGCTTTCTTGATCCAATTTGTCTTTCTCATGGCCCATGCTAGGAGGACCAGAGGTGTTTCAGCTGAGCATCTGTGGCCTGTGGCTTCCCTCTGTGATGTCATTGTCTGTTAGAATTTTGTTGCTTCTGTGGAGAACTGGGTATAGGGCTGGGGGCTGCATTTTGTCTGCAACCACATCCTCCATGTTTGGTGCACATAATTACATCTAACAAGAGAGTATACAATAAAGACAGACTGAACTGAGCTGGTGTCTTAATCATCTGTAACTTGACACAGACTACAAGGAGCTAGAGATATTTTGTCATCCATGTCCAGTTCAATGATTATCTTTACCGTTTTCCCTATTTACACTTCTACAATAAAATTTAATTATTAATTAATTTTCTGGTTTTAATTAGCATATATCCATTGCACAGATTGATGGGTTTCACTGGGATGTTCTCATGCATATGTATCATGTATATTCTGCTTGTGTTCACTCTCTCAGAGATTTTAATTATGTGGATTGCAATCTGCTGTGTAGCAGTTTCCTCTCAGATTAGAACTGTCCATCTTGGATAGAAGCTCCTTAGGATGCAGTGCGTCAAAATGGAGGTGAAACAACAGTGTATTCTAAGGGAAGGTGAAAGCCCATCCTGCAAGGACGATCTACAAGCCTAGGAGGGAAACAACTCAACAACCCCACGAAGTCCCTGAAACTGACCAGATTCACTAGACTCCTCCCTCCTCAAGTATAGACCAGCTATAAGGACTGCTGAAAGGCATGCTCAGACAAACTGAGCTGTCCAGCAGAGGCTCACACTACCTGAGCAGTTTGAAAGACATGGTCTACAACCCACTGAGGTTCCTGCAGGTTGTTCAATGCACTCCAGGTTTCCAGTTCTTGTGAGCTGCTAGCCATGCGGGGATTAGCTTTGGTGATGTAGCTGTCTGTGAGTCATTTCTGATCCTGTAATTAATCCTTCACCCACACTCCTTTAAATAACCCCAAGGAAAATCATTGGTTCACCAATTTGAACTTTGGTGGTATCTGTATTTGGATCTGTCATTGGTCCCCTATCTGGGTGATTGTTTGTTCACGTCTCCCCAGAAATACTGCCACACAACACAACCCAATAGCAGATGTCAAAATCAGTTTAATGGTTTTCAAGTAGCATTTAGAAGTAAACAAGTAGATCATTGGGAAACAGATTGGGAGTAGGGTGGGCAGATAACACTAGGCTAAGAGAGGATGGGATAGAAATATCAGCTTGAATGCCGCATACAAGGTAAAATGTTATTTTATGACAGGTATAGGCCATATCTACCCATAATATGCAACAACAGAATGCACACATATATAAATATGTAATTCTGTATGTGAAGGAATAGGTATGTATGCGTATGGGTGTGGCTCAGTCACAGAATGAAAAGTCTCACAAGTCCTTGGCCTGGATCATTTCTGCTAAGATTTAATAACGGCATTGCTGGAGGCTGGATAGTAGTCAGCTGAGTTAACTTGACCATCAGAAACTCTACAGTAAAGCTTTTGACACCATAGGGCAAGTTAATTAGCCATCCTGCGTTGTTTAGATATTTTCTATTTTTATTCTCAATTATGCACTTCTCTTTGTACAAGGTGACAGACACTCCTACACTAATTCTCATCTGATATGCAGTGAGTCCTTGAATAAGGACGCTACTGCCCAGTGCTATGGGTATCAGCTTGGCCATAGGATTTGCTTTGGCCAATGATGAGAAGCCTTAGGTGAGTGTTAAGAGCTTTAAGAGGACTTGTGTGTATGTAGGTGACTGCTTTTCATTTTTCTCTCTGCTAAGGGAAAGGCATGTTCTGTATCCTGTTATGTGCTGAGCTCTGCATGGGGAAGGGTTGAGGCATAGGGAATAGAGCACAGTTGGCTCAACTCCCAACAACATGCAGCTTAGCGTGAGATAAACTTGCTCAAGACATTATTGAGAGTTGGCTCTTGCTTTGTTTTAATGTTTGAGAGTTTAGTACATGAAAATAATGTGTATTATTCAAGTCCTTCCTTGTTGCCTCCCCTCCAACCCCTCCCTACCTTCTCCACCATGGTTCCTTCCCAATTTCATGTATTCTTTTAGAAATGATTTTTAAACCCCCTGAGTCCAATTAGTGCTGACATTGTGTGCATGGGTATAGGACCATTTATTGGATCACAGCTACCTGCTCAGTGGCCATATTCCTGAAGAAGCATATTTCCCTCTACCAGTATCTATCAATTGCCAATCATTCCTCAATAGGAGTGGTACTTCCTGGCCATCTTTCTCCTCCTTGCTGGGATTTTGTCTGACTTGATCTTGCGCAGGTCTTAAGCTGTTATAACTCTGTAAGTCCACATGTGTACTTGCCCTGCCATGCTTGGAAAACCATACTGCTGAAGCTGTCCACTGCCTCTGGCTTTTAGAACCTGCCTACCCCTCTTTTTGATGAATCATGATCCTTAAGAGAAATAGACATTGTAACCAGATTCATTTTCTCATCATTGTGCTCACCCCTATCTTCATTTTCTCTCTCTCTCTCTCTCTCTCTCTCTCTCTCTCTCTCTCTCTCTCTCTCTCTCTCTCTCTCTCCCTCTCTCTCCTACTAACATCTTCCTTCTTGCTTAACCAGAAGACCTGAAATAAAATACATAGTTCACAATCCTCCGGACAGATCCTAAAATTCAGGATGGGCAGGGGAGAACACTGTGGTAGATGCTATGAAACAAAAGAAATGGCCCTTCCTTGAAGTCAGGCTTTAGGAAACAGGTGTCACAGGCACCCATGACTGCCACTGTGGTGTCTTAGAATGCAGGCTTCCTGGCTGTGCCCAGGAGACAGAGAAGCAGACACACTTGCACCCTCTGTGCTGTGTGTTTCATGTGAGATGTCCCCACAAGGCTCACGTGTTAAAAGCTTGGCCATCAGTTGATGGGCTTCAGGAGAGTGATGAGATTCCAAGGGCTCTGATTCGTCAAAGGGTCAATGCTGTGATGTTTTTGTTATATAGTGGCATTGTTGGATTGTTGGGAGGCTGTAGAAATGTGAAGACATAGAGCCTACTTGAAGGGGGGGGTCACTGAGGGTCTACCTTTAAGGGATCCTTCTCTCTTTCTCCTTCTGCCCCGCTCTCTGTGCATACAGGTTCAGAACCAAGAGTCAGCTGGCCATGGATCACAATTTCTAAAACTATGAGCTAGAATAAGCCCTTCACCCTTTTCCATTGCTCTCCTTAATCTGTGACTGATCAATGAACAGTTGTCTAGTACAGTCTAGAATGGAACAGCCAGAGTAATGAGCATGAAGTTCACGCCTATCACAGGCAGTCCTGCAGGAGTGAAGGCATCACAGCTTCATCAGGGCTCAGACACAGAATCCCAACTCTTACATTCTTTTAGTCTTGGGGCTGGAGAGATGGCTCAGAGATTAAGAGCACTGGCTGTTCTTCCAGAGGTTCTGAGTTCAATTCCCAACAACCACATGGTGGCTCACAACCATCTGTAAAGAGATCTGGTGCCCTCTTCTGACCTACAGGGATACATGCAGGCAGAATATTGTATACATAATAATAAAAGAAAACACTATATACATTCTCTTAGTCTTGCATACACTTTTAACAAACACACAGCCCCCCTATCTGCCTGCCACTCTCCCATGGCCTTTGCAAATATTCATATAATTAATTATCATAGCAGGCCTATGAAAGGGTTACTCTAATAAGGCTCATTTCACAGATGAGGTAACTGAGACATTAAGATAGCTAACAGATCTGTGGGAGATCTCATAGCTAGAGCAGAATGTGCATTTGAAATCAAGTAACCACTTTCCAAATCTGAGTTTCTTTCTACAACCTCAAGCTTCACCTTGCTTGCTGGATCTACATTTATGTGCCTGGTCACTTAAACACGCAGGCCACCATTCAGCTTTGTTATTTCTTCTCCTATGCTCTCCTAATTCCTAATGATCATCTGAGTCCTTCTGGTGACTTTCCTTTTCTGCAGCAGGGCAGTGTCCTCAGTGAGTAGGCAAATGACATCACAGAGTCCCCTGCATAAGGTCCACACCTGATCCTCTAGCATAGGGGGAATATGGCTAGAATCTTCTCAGTACACCAGAGTGAAAAGTACGCTGTGTGTCATACAGAATGGTTCTTCTGTCCTTTCACATTAAAGCTCAGAGAGTCCCAATGCCTTGAAAAGCTGTCACTTTATTTTCTCCCAACTCCTCAACCTCTGGCTGCAGCGTCATTCCTGGTGACTGGTTCTTGAAAGGACTCAAGGGAAACACCCTGGCAGAAGTGACTCTTTTACATTTTTATTTTTCCCAGAAGCAAATATTTAAATTCTTCAGCCAATGGTCTTCCCCGTGTCTCTGGTTGGTGTCAGTCATAGTATGAGATTGGCAACTGGTAGGTGTGAGAGGAGGAGAAGAAGGAGCACCAAACTGCTTACTACCCTAGGAACCAATGGAAAAGAGCAACACCACTGAACTGAAATGGCTAAAGAGTGGACCTGAGCCGAGTGGAAGGCACTGGCTCCCAGTTGCTGTGAGCCATGTAGTAATGGGAGGAAACAGCTGCTGTTACTGAGCATGTTGTACAGAGCAGGCTCTGATTGAGAAGTCCTGGGACAGGGTTAGCAATGGGAGGGAAGCTGGTTTGCACAAACTTCTCAGCTCAGCTCTACTGACATCTCTCAGCAAAACTTGAGCATCATACTGAGGTCAAACGAAGGCACACGATCCCCTTCTGGGATAGAAGGTTACGTTTTGTGACATTTGGTGGTACATGGTCAGGGACCTAGGGATATGGACATGCTACCCCCTCTTATCTCTCTACTTAGTTGTTGAAGAAGAGATTCCTAAGTGTTGTATAGTTTCTTGTCAACATTTGCAGTCTGCTTCACTCAGAGCTCTGGGGACTGTGTGAGTAAGGAGCCCCAACTTATATTGAAGGCCTCATAGAGACTTGGGTTCTTCTAACCCCAGCAACAAGCCCCTTTCAATATAAATATTAGGAAAATGGCCTTATTCAAACTCATCTCTTATTCTGTAGCCCCTATCTATTTTCAACACTCTTTGTCATGCTTGGAACCCCAATGAAGCTGAAACCACAGACCACTTCATCAGGGCTTGTCACTGATTTCTACATGAGCTCAGCCCATGAGAAACTCTTTGAACGCAAAGTCTGAGAATGGACCTGAGATACTGTCCTCTGCTTCATCCTGCCCTGGTATCTGTGGTACTGTGTCAGAGGGCATTTTCAGAGACAACTAGATCGTGATGGTTCTGACGTAATCAATGAATTGTTTCATTAATGGGTGCATAATATGAAGGCATTATTTGGAAGTGGTGAACTAGGTGGGGCCTAGTTTGGGGAAGTGGGTCACTGGGGTTGGGGTGGGGTTGTCCTCCAGCTATTTCTTGTCCTGGCCCTGATCTTATTCATTTTTGTGCTTCCTGTCCACTGAGAAATGAAGAGCACTATCTAACACACACACACACACACACACACACACACACACACACACACAAACACACACTGCATGATATTCTGTCAAGGATCATTAAGACAAGTGACATGAATCAAATCTTCCAAAACTCTGAACTAAAACAGAGTCCCTCCCTTAAACCTGTCTTCCTCGGGTATTTTGTCACAGCAGAGGGGACAGTAAGAAAATGGCACCTTTCAACACATCATTGGTGCCTTTTGGGCAGCTCTGTGCTCTGGGGCTCCACATTTTATTGAACTCCAAAAGGCTACTTTCTCCTCTTTCTGGCATTGGGATGCAGCATTTGAGTCTCAGTTTTGAAAGTCCCTTGGTGCCTCATTATCTCTTGTTAGCTCCTTTGCCCTTCCCACACCTCTAGAAATAATCACTTTATTAAAGGCTTGAACCATCTGAGTAGAATTCTATTTTCTATCAGGATCATGATAAGCCACACACATCGACTGTGTGAGAAAAAATGTATCCAAATCCCCAGAGCATCTCTGAGTCTACCTGCCCATCTGTTGATAACCAAGTCATAAGAGAGAGCCATGAGAAGGGTCTCAGATGTCCTAAATGAAGTTTATCTAGAGCTAACTGTATGAAAAAGAAGTCAGAGCCCTGTGGGTGCAGAATGCATCAGTTCCAACCCAGTGTTCCCACCCACTGGTAGCCACAGACTGGTTAGAACCGAAATCCTGCAGCAGGGGAATGGAAGAGGTACAGAAACAAGCCTGTCTAAGGGTAAAGAGCCTAAAATCCACTTGCTCCTATGCAATGCTTCCACTGTAAGAATTGAGTCAGTAAAAACAAACAAACATCAGAGAAGGCAGTTAATGGACTTCCTGATTGCTCTGGTATCAACTATGGCTATTGATTTGAAATAGATTTTGATAGTCTCATTACTTTTGCTCCATATTCCCTAAAGGTCTCATCCATGGGATGAGAATGAAGATGTCAGTCCAAGTGGACATCTGACATGGTTATCTTGCCCTCTCGTTTCTAAGCTCAGCCAGTCTATGTTCACAGGGCACTGTTTTGTTCAAACATCCCTCTGGTGAGTCTAAGAGTGCTTAGGAGTGAATAGACTCCACACGCTTCTCTTCCTTTTCTTTTCTGTGAGACATGAATAACCCCAAAACATGTCTTCTAAGACTATGAAAATATACTGATATTCTTTAATTTATATGTAAATTACATGTAAAGGAAAAGGCATGGACTGTTGTATTAGTCCTCTGAATTCTAATGTTTCAAGCAGCCTACTTTTATTTTGTTAAATATTTTCCATTCCACCCAAAAGAATTGATATTTACACACATAGACACCGGTACACACACACACACACACACACACACACACACACACACACACACACACGCACAGAGAGAGAGAGAGAGAGAGAGAGAGAGAGAGAGAGAGAGAGAGACAGACAGACAGACAGACAGACAGACACAGAGAGACACACAGACAGACACACACACACAGATACACACACACACACACAATTTTACAGACAATTCAATCAAAGCTCTGAAAATATATTCTAAGGTTAGAAAGTGGCGGAGCTTGCATTCAACCTTGGCTGCTATAGAGTACATCCTGTCAGTCACCCAGCTTCTCATGAAAATAGAATTGGAGACCCAGAAGAATCCGTTTGCATTGCAGCTCAGTCCAGAGAGAAATCAAATGGGAAAAGGGATCAGCATCCTTTGGTCTCACTTCCGTCAGCCAGGGTTACTCAACCTTGAAAATCCCTCTTAGTGTGTGTGAGCCAGTTTTCTCTCGTTTCCAAGAAGTTGCATTTGGCAGGAAGTAAATGACCTGAATCCTGCCACGGCTGTTTCATTCCCACATTCATCTTATGAATTTGAGCATGGTTGGTATTTTCACCAAACCTTCCTCTCTCTGTCTCTAGGAATGTGGACCTACCTCAGGAAAGACAGCTGCCAGGAAGCTTCACCTTGTCACTGGATCTGGGACACAGACTGAGTGGCAACAGATCCCCAGGTGCCTTGGTCACCCTCGCAAATGCCACCAGGGCCAGAGAATTGAGAGGCCTTAAATAAATAATCAAACATGGGAGGTGTTTCTTTCACTGTGTATCATCACCCCATTGATGTGTGTTGCCATGGTGACCTCCGATTATTTTTGAGCCAGGAGAATTAATCCTATTGAATTTTCTGTCCTAATAACTTAAGAAATTAATTTTCCATATTATAAAATTCAAATGCACAATCTTGTGAACCAAGGTTTAGCAAGCTAAACTAATCCATTCAATTGCATTCTGGGCTGAAATATACAGGCTTCTACATGGCAAAAGGGCAGGACTTGCTGGCAAATGGCACCGTGGACTTCACTCTTGTTTTGAAAGGACTTCACTCTTGTTTTGAAAGGTGGCTGTTCATTTGCAAAAAAGCTGAGAGTCTTATGGCTATGTTAGAATTTTCCATAAAGGTCAGAGCATGCTGAAGCATATAAAGCTTTATTTTCTCTTGCTTGTAATTTCCCAAAACCTGTCTAGTTAGCCTGAAGGCATCCTCACTCTCTTCCTCCTTCTCTGCTCTGGGTTCATCCTTTCTTATATCTAAAACAAGAGCCATGGATGAATGGATGATTGTTAGAATAAAACCCACCCAGACTCCAGAACATGGTGATCTGGACGCCATCCCTTTGTGCCACTGACTTCATCCCCCTTATAGCCAGCTTTGTCTTGATATTGTTGTGCTGCTAAAGTCACTCTTCTGGCCCCAAACCTGGGCGGTTATGATGTTCCTACATTTTCTTCTCTATTTCGACCACTGTGAATCAGGCTGTAGACTCATTTCTTCTGCCTTGGTCCATGGCTGTCCTTTGTAATGAGTTTTATCATCACAGTGACTGGATACTGTATGTCCTGGTTCCCACTTGCTATTCCTCTGGTTTCCTTCAAGGCTTTTCGCTTAACTCTGCACATACACCATATCACACCAATGCCAAGGAGATTCACTTCCTTTCCAGCATGCTCTCTTTCTGGACCTCAGTCCTTCTCAGAGGCTTTCAGCCAGCACCTGAATTCCAATCTGTTCTGGTCTTGAGAATGCCTTTCCCCATCTCTGGTGTTCACTAAACACCTGGTCTCCAGTGAGTCTGCGCTAGATTCCTGAGCATCACCTAGGATCCTGGCTTACCCTCCCACTAGGCTCGGTCTGGAACCTTCACACTGCTTAGTAAATGATGCTAGCATAGATGTTTGTGTATCCTATTTTAACCACAGTGAACCAAAAATGCCCTAATTTATTCTTTCAGTTTTGTATCCTATCCCCAAGAAACAGACAATAGCATGTTCATTGTTGAATAAGCAATGAACATTAACAGAAGTGTTGTCTGAACATTTTCCTAAATAACCAAGTGTTAAGTACTCTATCTACATTGGTTGCTTTTCTAGTTTATAATGTGTGTGTTCTTCCTGCCTGTCCTTTTGTCTTAGTGCTCTGTTGCTGTGAAGAGACACCATGACCACAGCAACTCTTATAAAAGAAAGCATTTAATTGGAGCTTGCATACAGTTTCAGAAGGTTAATCCATTACCGTCATGGTGGGAAGCATGGCAGCATACAGACAGGGACGGTGCTGGAGAAGTATCACAGAGTTGTACATCTGGGTCTGAAGGCAGCAGGAAGAGAGAGACTGGGCCTGGCTTGGGCTTTTGAAATCCCAAAGCCCACCCCCAGTGACACACTTCCTCCAACAAGGCTATACCTGCTTCTACAAGGTCATGTCTCCTAATCCTTTCAAATGATGCTACTCCCTGGTGACCAAGCATTCAAAGCTATTAGCCTAGGGGGGCATTCTTATTTAAACCACCATTACTTTGATCCCCAATCTGAGCTTCCTCCTGTCTGCTCCTCTACCTCTCCTCTCTTTATACCCTCTACACCCTCTTCCCTCTTCTTTTTCCCTGGAGAGTGCCTTTTTTTGTCTGCTCTAGAAGACCAGAATTGGCAAAAATTAAAAGAAAAAAGTAAAAATGAACAAGAAATACCTAAAAATCAAATACCCATTTAAATGTTATTTAGTAATACAAAATGAAAACCAATAAAAAGAATATTAGCACCTCTAAAGATGTTTTCATATAAGTTTCAATAAACTATAAATTTGAAAAGAAGTAGATTGTTTTATAATTATGTGAATTTTGCCCCAATAAATCATTTTTTTTTTTTTTTTTGTGAATTGGCTTCGGGAAATTGATCATGCATTGAATTAATTTTAAGGGATTTGATACTTATTGGTTATGCTTGCTCTGTGACTATTATGCTCATTCTATCTAATCTATCTACCTATCTATCTTTCTATCTATCTATCTATCTATCTATCTATCTATCTATCTATCTATCTATCATCTCCCTTCCTTTCCTGCTTTCATACACTTTTTCATACAGCATTCTATTTGTTCTTTAATTTTTTTTTAAATTTTACATACCAACCACAGTTCCCCCTCCTTCCTTTCCTCCCACTCCCCTTCTACCCTCCCCGCTTCTCATGGGAAGTCAACAAAGTCTGGCATATCAAGTTGAGGCAGGGCAAAGCCCCTCTCTGCTGCATCAAGGCTGAACAAGGTATCCCTCCATAGAGAATAGGCTCCAAAAAGCCAGGTCATGCACTAGGGATAAACCCTGGTCCCACTACTAGGGGCCCCACAAACTGCCCAAGCTACACACTGTCACCCATATTCAGAGGGCCTAGTTTGGTCCTATGAAGGTTCCCTAGCTGCCAGTCCAGAGTCCCTGAGCTCCCACTAGCTAGGGTCAGCTGTCTCTGTGGGTTTCCCCTTCATGATTTTGACCCCCATGCTCATATAATCCCTCCTCCCTCTCTTCAACTGGACTTCGGGAACTTGGCCCAGTGCTTAGTTGTGGATTGCTGCATCTGCTTCCATCAGTTACTGGATGAAGGTTCTATGATGACAATTGGGGTAGTCATCAATCTAATTACAGGGGAAGGCAGGTTCAGGTACCCTCTCCACTGTTGTTTGGAGTCTTAGCTGGGTTCATCCTTGTGGATTCCTGGGAATTTCCCTAGCAGCAGGTTTCTCCCGATCCCCATGATGGCTCCCTCTATCAACATATCTTTCCTTGCTCTCCCTCTCTGTCCCTTCCCAAGCTCAATCATCCTGTTCCCTCTTGTTCTCATCCCAACCCCCAGACAGACTCCCAGTTTTCTCAGGAGATCTTACCTATTTCCCCTTCCTAGGGGGATCCATGCATGTCCCTCTTAGGTTCCTTCTTGTTACCTAGTTTCTCTGGGGTTGTAGATTATAGTCTGGTTATCCTTTGTTTTATTTCTAATAACCACTTATGAGTGAGTATATACTGTTTGTCTTTCACATACAGCATGCATTCTTAACTTCTCTCTTCACTTGCACATTTTTAATATTTGATATTTCATTTTTGTTATATTTTTTAATATTTTAAATTGAAATAGGGTTTATATCACTTTCTCTCCTCACCATCTTCTCTTCAGCCCTTTCCAGCTACCTCCCCCA